>NW_008351881.1:2155597-2175316 GCF_000622305.1 Nannospalax galili | reverse complement strand
TGAAGAATCGCGCTCAACACACAGGGACAAAACCAAGTTTCGGGATGCAAAAGCAAGAGGAATTTATTCATACACAGGCGCCTGCGGACGCAGAGTCCCGCTCGGGTCAGGACTTGCGTGCCGGGCTTAGTTTGGGGGGGCTTTTTATAGAGCAGAAGCAAGGTACAGAAGCAGATGCATGGTTACAAGATTATTATTAGTGCATTTCAATGGGTACAAGGTATGAGGAAACAGTATTGCCAAATTCAGAGGGGGCTATGGGTGAAACTGATTGTTATCGTTAACTTCCCAGTAGGGGCTGTTATCACTAACTTCCCGGTAGGGGCCTCAGGGTGGTGGCAGGTGGTCCGACTGCAAATGTCCTATCTTCCACTGCTAGTTTCACAAGACCTGGGTTAGAATCTTGGCTTATCGAATGGCTGATTACAGTTCTTTTTCTAAAATGGCCTTCCTGCTGTCAGTCAGGTCCTTCATTCTAATCAGTTGATCAGCCTTTGCAGAAGATTCACTTTCAAGATACAAGTATTTTGTGAACCTTCAATCACAATGATGTCCAATCAAGTGAGATGACTTGACAACCAGAGAAATCATTTAAAATGCAAATGTAAATGTTTGATACCTATCCTTTGTTTCTTATTTCCCTAAAATTGGAGCCTCACATCTTAAAAAAGTCCTTATGAATTCTTCATGGCCCAGCCTGTGCCTACCTCTCACTACCTTGAACATTTCTGCACTGGTCCACTAACTTGCTGCTTCTGTGTGACACACAGGCATTTTGTACCTTCAGGCCTGAAGATGCATCATCTTCCTCTTGTGTGCCTTTCCCTCTGAGTTTTATCGAATGTCAGCTCTTCAGCTGTATTTGGAATCCCGCTCTCTGTCTCTCCCCCAACAGGCAGAATTCTCTGATCAGACATCTTCTTTTTTAAAATAAAATATTTTATTTTTATTTTATGTGTATGAGTGTATTGCCTGCATATACACTTGTGCCAAGGGAGGAAATCAGAAGAGGGAGTCAGATCCCTTGGATCTGGAGTTACACGTGGGTGTTTGCTACCATGAAGGAGCTGGGAACTGAACCCAAGTCCTCTGTAAAGCCGATTAGTGCTATTACCTACTGAGTCATCTCTTTAGCCCCTGATCAGACATTTTTCAACCTTCACTCTGCTTTTGCCTTTCTTTATTACCACTTTTGATGGCTTATAATTACATATCCAGAATTGTTTCCTTGGCTGTTTTTCAGGTGATGCATTTTTATATTTGATAGAATGTGTAAATTGCAGGAGAGCCTCAAGCTTCTTTAGAGGAAGTCTTAAAAACATGAATTCTTTAAAGTGGCTAACTGGCCCTAAATTTGTACCATGGCCTTGCTCAAGCCTTACCAACTGGTTAGCCCCTGGACTAAGGGAGAGACTGTTTATGGAGCCAATGTGTCTCTTTCAGTGCCATAGATAACTCTCTACCCTACGTGAGAAAATCATTTTAGGACGAAGACCCTCAATCACTCCAAGGACACCAGACCCTGGCACTGAGTTGAGTTAACTCCTGCAAGCTGCAGCTGTGTCTGGTAGCTTTCTTATAAAAACCTTAAGGTCTCTTCACTGGGTTGCAGAAACGGGTTCCACGGCAACCTCTGCTCGTCACTGTGGCTTCTAATAAAGAAAACATATTTCTTGCCTGTTAGGGGTCTGGCTCTGGTTCCCGTTTCTTAGTTTTAAATTTTTTCCTTTTTACTCTCCTAAATCAAACAATATTCTGCAACATTTATTCAAGCAGCACGTTATAGGCTATCTACTGTTAGATAAACTGCTCCAAAATATTCTAGGGATTGTGATACTGAATGAGGCTACCAGATAGACATGCCAATATCTATTTATTCAAATTGTCTCTGTCAATCTAGTTTCAATAGGATTAAAAAACATGTATCAGCAAAATGTCATAGTGTAGCACACGTGTGTAAACATTATTCTAAATGGCAGCTTCATGGTGCCATTGAAGAATAAAAGATTCTCTTTTAAAATATAAGAAAATCACCTTTTTATATTCTGACATCGTATCATCCCATCTAATGCAAAATATACATTTGTAATAATATTATAAGCATCAGAGAAATTTTTCTCACAATAATGGTTCGCCAATTTTTTTTCACACTAGCTTCCCTAATGGGGATATAAAATTTTAAATTTTTGTGAAAAAATATTTCCTTTATATATTCATGTGAAATAATTCTAGTAGCTCTAGAGCACAGTTGCCATCAAATATTCTCACAAACCCTCCTAATATTTGGTAATTTTTTATCAATATATTTAAAATAATTTTGAATTAACAAACCCTGAATTAGATTTCAACTTTTCATATACTTTTAATGCATGTACAACTATCACTGTGATTTTGAAATACTGAAAGAAAAAACAGTGTAAATATAACCAATAAACCTCATTAGATAGACTTTGTTTCCAATTTTTCTTTTAAATCTGTGACTTTAGAAATGCCTATAAACTCTATCTACTACAAGTTTCTCATAAAAAAAAACAAAGAGTCATCCTTTTAGAGCCACTGTGAGGATTAAATAGCTCAACCTTAAAACTATATGTGTTCATTCTAATATGTAGTTTCCTCTCAATGTTTATTCCTTCCCTTTCACCTCTGCTGTCATATTGTCCCCAGGTTCGAAAGATGGCTATTGTTTAGACCAGTGGGGACAATGAGACTTCAAAACAGGCTGGAAGGCATTTATGCAGCACACCCTCCTATGTTTATTTTCTCTGTGAATATTTTTAACTTGACATACACTCTGTTGTTAAAAGGCCTTAGTTTCTACACATTTCTCACCATAATACTAATCATAATTATGATGTCATTAAGGAGAAGAGTCACTAGCACTCAGTATAGCTTCATAATCCTCAGGAAAATTCCATGAGGTTGGAACTGTTAGTATCCACAATTTACAGATGTTAAAACTGAGGTCATGTGAGGCTACAGCTTTTCTTTCAGAGTGTACAGACACCAGTCAGTACCCAGTGGTCTGTGCCCAGATTTCTGCTGTTGAAAAGGACAGTATGCTGGCCACCCTGCACTCCTGGCACCTCAGAGCACAACATAGGATGGGACTCTGCCTTCTCTCTCAGGTCATACCTTGTCATTTCCTGTCTGTGACCTTGAGTCTTTAAGCCTCTGACTCACACCTTTTGTATGACATATGTGAAATTGGAGTAGCATTTATAAGAATTTCTTGAGGAAGTATTCACTGGTTTGCTTTGTGCTTGCTGCAGTATAAGTGAGGAATGGAAGTTGACTATTTCTCTAATGGGAAGAGTAGTCAACTACTTTTATAAATGAGGAGTAGACTTTGACTCTTCCAGTGAATGCTTAAAGAAAATGACTGTCCTTTTCCTGAAAAACTAAAAACTCCTCAAAGCATTCATGGGTTTTTAAAATTTCTTTTGAGTATGTTTTAAGTATTTTTAACATTTCTTCTCTCTGTGACAAAATGAGCTCCAGACCCTTCTCCTTCCCTTTGGACTTCTTAGATCTCAGCACAGTCTCCACCAGGAACTCCTCAAAAACACCCCACTCAGGGAGACCCAGGCCCCTCCTGCCCTCAGGACTCCTCAAAGCCCTGTTGGACTGGAACACTCTAGTTGTACCATCTGGACTCGATACTTGGAAAATGTATTCGAAGTCCTGAAAAACCACAACAGTCAACTCATACTATTATACCCAGCAAAACTATCTATAAAATTGAAGAGAAATAAAAATTTCTCCATGATAAAACAAAATTGAAGAAGTTTATGACTACTAAGCCAGCTCCATAAAAGATATTAGAAGGAATACTTCATTCTGAAGAGAAGGATAAACAATCTCAAGAAGTTATAAGAAACAAACAAGGTAATGGCAGGTAATCAAAAGTGATCCCCAAAACACCACAAAATTAACAAAATGACAGGAATTAATACACATCATTGAGCAGTAATTATGACTATCAATGTCCTCAACCCCCCCCCCAATGAAAAAGATACAGACTAGATGGACACAGTGGTGTATACCTTTAACCCCAGCAATCTGGAGGCAGAGATTTGTGGATCTCTGTGAGATCAAGGCCAGCCTGATCTACATAGTGAGTTCAGGCCAGCTGGAGGTACAAGAAGCCCCTCTCTCAAAACAAAACAAAACAAAACAAAACAAAGCAAAACACAGACTATAGGGTTGGAGAAATAGCTCAGGAGTAAAGAACACTGGTTGTTCTTCAAGAGGACCTGGGTTAAGGTCTCAGCATTCACATTGCAACTAACAAGTGTCATAACTCTAGCTCCAGTGACGTCAGTGCTCTCTTCTGGACTCCATGTGCATTACACATGTCAGGTACCTACAGGCAAAACACACACACATATATATATGAATATAAAGATGGAATAACAGACTGGATTAGAAAACAGAGTCCGACATTTTGCTGTCTCCAAGAAAAACACCTCATCATCAAAGGGAGACAATACCTTGGGGTAAAATGATGGAAAAAATATATTCTAAGCTAATGGACCTAGAAACAAGCAGACATAGCTATTCTAATAACTTAAAAAATAGACTTCCACCAAAAATAGAAGAGGTAAGGATGGAAACTTCATATTTATTAAAGGAAAAATCCACCAAGACTATATGATAATGCTAAATGTATATGCACTAAGCAGGAGCACCCTATTTCATTAAACAAATTCTATTAGATCTAAAACCACAGATTAACCACAGCACAGTGATAGTGGATGACTTCAAAATCCCATTTTCACTAATAAATAGGTCATCTGCCCTGAAAAAAAATAAATAAAAAACTCAGGAGTTGGAAATGACATCATATATCAAATGGACCAAACAGATACCTACAGAACACTCTAACCAAACTCTAAAGAATATATATTCTTCTCAGCTACCCATGAAACACACTCCAAAATAAATTACACAGAAATTAAACAACACATGATTGAATGTATGGAACACAAGGAGTGTGATCCTAAGAGAAAATTTGCAGTAATAAGAGCTTACATCAAAAAAATTGAGAGATCTCAAATTAATCAATTAATGATGCACCTCAAGGCCTTAGAAAAATTGGAATAAATGATACCCCAAAATAACAGATGGAAATAATCAAAATCATGACTAAAATTATTGAAAAAGATAGAAAAGACAATACAAAGAGTCAATGAAATGAACAATTGGTTCTTTGCAAAGATTAGCAACATTGACAAATATTTAGGCAAGAAAACAGAAAAAAGGAGAAGATAAAATTCATAAAATTAGGGATAAAATGGAAGACATCACAACACAGTGAGGAAATTCAAATAATCATAATGACATACTCTAAAATCTTTATTACAACATGGAAAATGTAAATAAAATGCATAAATTTCTAGACATTTGTGGCTTACCAAAGCTGAATCAAGATGAAATAAGTAATTTTGGTAGATTCCTCACATCCAATGAGATAGAAGCTGTAATTAAACTATCTCAATGGCGAGATGGATAGAGCACAGATTACTACCATACCTTGAAAGAAGAGCTATGACTTATACTACTCAAATTATTCAATAAAATGGAAAATTAAGGAACATTTGAAATCCATTTTACAAAGCCAGCAGTATCCTGTTGCAAAAACCAGATAAAGACCCACCAATAAAAGCTAATTATAAGCCAATATCCTTGATGTCCAGGGGCATAACAATTCCCAATAAAATCTTGCTTACTGAAATCAAAAAACACAAGAAAAAGATTATTCAGCATGATGAACTCAGCTTCATCCCAGAGATGCAACCATGTTCAACATATGTAAATCCATAAACATAATCTACTATATACATAGATTCAAGAATAGAAACTGTACAGTCATCACATGAACTGAAGAAAAGGCTTCTGACACCAACCCAACATCCTTCATGATAACAATCCCAGAGAATCTAGGAATATATTCAACATATCTCAACATATTAAAGACAATACCGCAAACCCACATACAACATCATCCTATATGGAGAGAAACTTGAATGATTTCCATTTACTCAGAAACAGGGCAAGGATGTCTACTTTTTCCACTCCTTTCTTGTACAGTGCACGGAGCCTAAGCATGAATAAGAAGACAAGTGAATGAGATGAAGGGGGTACAAATAGGAAAGGAAGAGGTTAAACTATCCTTTGTCAGCCTCCCCTCAGCCTGAACTCTGCTGCTACCAGGAGACCATTGCAAACCGGTCCCCATCACAGAAAGTTGGGGTGAGGAGAGAGACCAATGGGGCGAGAGGGTCCTCAGGAAGCAGCGAATGTGATGGGAGAAAACAGCAGGTAGACTGTGTCAGCAGACAGCTTGCTTATTATGGCAGAAGAAGAGGTTTATACAGGAAAGTTTCGTGGGCAAAGAGGTGGGGTTGGTTTTCTGGCAGGCAGGCAGGTGGGGGGAGGGAAGGGGCTTCTAAGGCTATGTGGCCTTTGTCCTGTCATCCAGTCACATGATCTACAAGAAACCCAGTTAGGGATTAGAGACCTAATAAATTTGCCTGGGGGCTGTTGGTTAAGAGACAGCGTGTTTAGAATGGAGTGGGCCTGACTCCTGCAGTCCTCACTGGGAAGTCTCTGGCCTGCAGACATGCTCTACATTCCAGGCACTCCTGACTTATCCCAATATCTCCCCCTTTGTTTTTTTATAAGGGGGTGGGTGTCATCAAATTCAGAGATGGTATTGGGAGTAGTTTGGCATTGGACCAGGACTTGGTTTGTGACAATTTTAATCATGTCCTGTATGTGACTTTTGAAAAATTGAATTAGACAGGGTACCATGAGAAGCAGAGTACATAAAGCTAGCAGGGGACCCAACAAGCGTAGAAATCAAGCAAGGAGGGGGTTGGAAAACTATGGAAAGGAAAATCCACAGGGTAGATGAGCTGGTAATCTTGACAGCTGCCTTGAGGAGGTGAATAGTGGGAAGAAGGAAAGAAATTGATGGGAGCCATGTAGGTTTAGAGCCTGCGTGGAGGTCAGACATATGGCTGACTCTCAGCCATATGGCTGGGAGAAGGAAGCTTTAGAGAAAAGGTGAAGAAATACAAGATGCTAGGAGCAGCCCAAAGCTTTAAAGAAAGCATGTTTAGTAAGAAGGGCATGAAGAAGAAAAGGAGAAATTATGCGTTCCTGATGAGTTCAGGAAAGCGGACAGACTTACAGAGACCTACATGGCTGTGGCTGGTCTGGAAGTTTTATGGGGATCTGAGCTACTTCCAATAGGAAATATTTACTACCTTATTAACACACCAGGTATTTTGTCCATCTATTTAGCATAACTTAAGGTGAACCTGCCTTCCTGGGAGTGGTTTTATACCCGGTAATTGACCAGTGAGACTGGAAAAATAGGTCCTCCAACAGACAGACTAGACATTTTTTAGACCAGTTCAATTTATGGGGCTTATTGAAATTTTAACATTCCCCCCTCTGAAGAGGTAACCCTAAACTCTTTTAGGGATAAGAGCTCCCAAATAATTTTAACATTTTTGGCCTTTGGGACAGAGTACATTGCTAAAACACCCATAGACATTTTGACTTTTAGCCAAGAAAGAAACTGGCTACTTTTCTTTGGGGTCTTTTTTTCCCTGTCTAGCCAATTTTTACCTCCTATTTTTATCACACTATCCTCTGAAGAAGTTTACCCAAATTGCCGTTAGGGAATCAGGACATAGACTGCTTTGGATTCTTCCATGCTGAGCAGGGATGCAGGATGAAGCAACTGGGATACCCCTTTCAGTGGGTCTATCTAAAGACTCCCAAATTGCATAACTCTTAACTATAGAGAGAAAAGAAGGTCCTTGACTTGTGCTTGGAGATGTGAAGGAAAAGTAAAGGCAAGAGTTGTTAGTGTTATAATTTTTAGACAGGAAACCAGAAAAAGTCAGAACAAGGCAAATTTTAAATGTCAAGTCCATTGGAATTTCTTGATGAGGGTTTCCAAAAGCATTCATCTACTGGGTTTCTCCTCATTTTTTCTTTTGCGTGTCAAGGCTGGACTGAGGATTGATGAACTTGTGATTTGTTGTCAGGCACTTTGATAATAGTTGAAGTGGCTAGAATCAGTTCCCTTTTAAATGGCCACTAGATAGGGAGAGAAAACAAATTTAGCCATCATTTTAGAACAATAGTGGGTTGTCTCCCTCAGCTGTAGGTGGGCACTACAGTATTGCAGACCAAAAATTGAAGTCATACAGTTGAGTATCCTTGTCTTAATAGGAACAAATCATCAAGGAGAAATAATTGTCTAAATAACATCTTATAAGAACTCAAGTCTAATGTCTGGGATGTGTAATCCCTTGAACTCTTAAAGAAATATACTGATGGCTTTAATCTTTTGTTATACTTTCCTTTTGGGTGTTTAATACCATATAGTTGGCCCAAACATATCAATTTATTTTTACTCTTAAGGTCATATGAGGATTTGGTCCTCAGGGCTCACATGGGCTTGGGGGGAGCCCCTGGCTCCTCAGGCTTTTCTTTTACCAGTTCCATGTATCTGAAGATAAGTCAAGAGGTCCTGCTTGACCTGGGCTGCACCTAGAAGCATGGAGGAAATGTTTCCTCTGTCTTGACCCTCCTCTTTGTAGACTGGACACTGGCTGATTCAAATCCATCTTCTGGGGTTTCCTTGGCCTCCCTGAACAAGAGGACAGGAGACTCATCAGTTAAAAGACACATTGAGAGATGGTCCATAGTCCCCTGGAACTTAGTTGACCTTGGAGGGCAAGGAAAAAAAATTATCCCTTTAAGTCCCTCTGACCAGATTAGTATAGGCCTCAAATTCTGGCTATTAAACATCCAAGAAGGTTAGTTATACCAATCTGGTACTTTTAATTACCATGTGCCATGTAGATAAAGCTTGGGCAAAAAATAAACATTTTAAAATAAACCTCGATGAAACAGCCTTACACTAGTTGACGAAACTATGACCTTAGAAATTTTAAGATTATTTATATATTGTCTTTGTCTCATTCTTGATAGGTCATTAATAAACCTACATAGACCCCCATCATTTGCTTATCTGGTACTTTTAATTACCATGTGCCATGTAGATAAAGCTTGGGCAAAAAATAAACATTTTAAAATAAACCTCGATGAAACAGCCTTACACTAGTTGACGAAACTATGACCTTAGAAATTTTAAGATTATTTATATATTGTCTTTGTCTCATTCTTGATAGGTGATTAATAAACCTACATAGACCCCCATCATTTGCTTAGGTTTTTATATTTTTAATTTTTACATATAAAACCTTTTAAATAAAATATCACCATTTTAATTTCTTTTTAACATCTTTTATGGGTTTTTTATAACCATGAGACATAATAAAATTAAGAAATAAATTTTTCATCTGTTGTGAGATTTTTTTTTCTTGGGGATACTAAGCAATGTTTATCCCCTTTTTAGGTTGAAGTATCAAACCAATGTGAGACTACATTAAAGTTTTTCTGGGGAACCAATAAATTTATTGAGCTTAGTTACGGAGATGACTGAGGGGTTGCTGAGATGTATGAGAGTATGTGCACTGGAAAGCCTTAACCCAGCATCGATTAAGCCTTTTCTTTCTAGCCTTTCCCAGATAATCTATTTTAGTCTTCGCCAAACCCAGGAGACAATGTATGATTAGGGCCAAATTACATACAGTTGCTTGGGAAGAGCAGCTGGATACTCAGGTGAGGGTCCAATGACCCTGTTTACCCCTCCTCCTTTAATTAGATACTTAAGTCCATAAGTCCAGTTGTGATGATCTTTTGCTAGTGGACACAGTTGAAGTCATGAAGATGGTAGTTGTTTGACTCAGAAGAAAGTAGTGTGTAGCATCATCTTATTAAAAGAACATGGAATCTAAATTATATACATAAGATAATGTAATAAGTTAATATTACCTATGTACACACTGTGCTTTATAAGTTCCCAGGTAAACCTTATAGAAAACACAAAACAGTTAAAAAAAACTCTTTTACCTTATGTAGTTTAGAGAGTGGTCTACCAAAACCTTGCTTTAGGTAGAAAGAAGCAATTGGTAGATAGTTAAACATTATCAAGTTGATGTTTACAACCTCCAGCATAATCATTAAAGGAAAACTGTGATGCTTTAGTTACTACCTGAGGAAGTTTAGCTAGAAGACCTTTTCTGTCCTCTCTATCAACTATGAATTGTATTTTTTTTAAAAAACAAAATCCATTCTGTTGTTTTTTATTAAGTAGTTAAATTTATTTTTGTATTTATCATACATTTTACATTAGTCTGTGTTAGTGACTTTACTCATTATTGTGACCTACTAGAGAATCCCATTAGCTACTTTTACTATAGACAGTAATGCTATGAGATTAAATAATAATTTCTTTTGAAATTAGTTTACACATAGCTGTTCCAACTGTACAGTGCCTTTACTCTTAGGCTGTTTTGTTGTTCTCCTTTTTCTTGTCACAGGGTTGGGGGCCAGCTTGAACCTGGAAAAGAGTCTTGGAGACCATATCTTGAGATAATAGGCTTGAGTCTGAAGTGGGAGGGCCAATCCCATTCCAGAGTCAGCTTCTCAATGAGCTCAAACAGCACATGACAATTAACCAATATAATTAATACAAAAACGTATTTCTTTTTCTTTAGCTTAAAAGTTCCAAATTGTTTATCCATATTTTACTTTGAAAGTATGGCAAGACTGTTAAATCACATGGTGAATTCCTTTGAAGAGGGCTGTCAGTCTGGATTGGAAAAAACATTTTATAATTTATTATACATAATCTTGGATTAACCTGGGGAATAAGAAACACAGAAAACAATGGTACCTAAAAGAACTTGCAAAGAGACAGTATCACAATACTCTTTCTCTTTAGTCTGTCCCTGACATTGTAACTAGAAAGTGCTCAGGGAACAATGGGACAGGGACAGAAGCAAGCATAGAGCATCTGCGCATCAGTGAGGGAAGTAACTCTCTTCCAGAGAAAAACAGGCTTAGAATCACGATGTAGAAAAGGGGAAGGATTCAGACCAGTGGAGTCCATATCTTAAGCCTCCCACCCAAGTAGGCTATCCCTTTTAACCTCCCATTAGTGTAACTATGTGTTGTAGCAGTTTGTCTCCTGTAAGGTTTGGCCCTAGATTACAGTGACTCCCCATGAGCTTCCCAAGTCTAGCATCAAAAAGTGTTGTCTCCCTTTCTACCTAGAGAGTGTTGAAGGCATATGTCTGGAAAAACTTTTAAGTTCCCTTTAGAAACTGACAAATATTCTATGTAAAACAGTAAAAATTTAAAAGTTACTTTTAGAAATCAGCAAATACACCACATAAAGATGTTAAAATCCAAATAATTCCTTTAAAACTATTTTAAAACTACCAGATAAAGATGTCATCAAAACAATGTCAAAAAAATAATTCCCTTTTAAAAATCAGTAAATATGTCAAACAATGTAAAGACTTAAAAGTCATCTTTAAAAGCCAGTAAATATACCATACAGGAAGTTAAAACTCAAAGTAATCCCATTTAGAAACAGGCCCAAACAATGTTAAAATCTAAACTCCCATTGTGGAGATCTGGCATTACTTCTTTAGTCTGAAATAAAAATATATTGCTTTTATATGATCCTATCAAGAATCCAAAACAAAAATAAATTGGCCAGTAAGTTTTTGGGTATCGCCATTTTGAATCATGCCATGTGTTTGGATTAACCTGGCAGCAAGGTCACACAGGTCATTGTCATTTTGAAAAGTAGCTGTCCGAGATGGAAACCAAGTCATGTGACTGTTCCTATACTGATGATGTTGGAGGGGATGTGGGGAAAGGGGAACCAAGGTGGAGACCAGGTCACATGTTTGCCTTCCTCTTGGTGAGGTCAGTAGCCATGATGGCGACCAGGTGACATGACCATGTTAGTGAGTACAGTTCCATGATAAAACAAGCCCATCCCCCACCAGGATATAAGATCTGTGGGATTCACATGCCTCACAGATTAAATGTAGACAGCAACCATTTTTACTTTTACAAAGCACCCCAGTTAAGTTAGATTTGATATAACAGGATAAAGTACCCTCAGATCTATAGATATAGGCCCCAAATAGAAAAGCAAATCAAAGGAATCCATGTCTCTCACCAACCATAGTAGCTGTAATGCCAAGCACAGTTCTCTAGATCTCTTCATTCCTAGACACAAACTATGCCGGAAAAGAAATTTGTGAAGGCAGCAGAAGGAACAGGGTGCTATATCCAGCACACAGATCACTGGGTTGTTGTTCCGAAAGCATATGGCTCAAGCATGGCCCCTGACTTTCCATGTACACTGAAATTTAAAATGCTTAGATCTAGTTAGAAAAGTAGCACCTCAGGACAACATAGTCTGAGCACAGTTTGTTTGGTGGTCAATAGGGCCTAAGATCAAAATTTTGAGCTCCTATGCCTGAGGAAAAGTTTATAGAAAAAGAAATGGCTTTTAAAATCTAACAAGCCACCTAAATTCTTTAAATGCTCCACTGAAGCCATCCAGCAGCTTCAGTCTAAGCCTGAATGCCCCCAGGCAAGATAGCAAAATGGATATGGACGTTTACCTGCTCTCATAAGAGCCCAATTCAGTATGTGTTTGAAAAATCCCTGCATGACCATTGAATAAAGTTATTAGAATTTTGGGGATCCCTCAAGTTTTCAGAGGTGTTGCCCATGATAGGAAAGGAAAGGGGGGTGAAACACCAAGTCCTAGAGGAATGTCCCTGAAATCCAGTGGTTATGGGGCATTCCTTACTAGCCCGGGGTGTAAGCCTGACCACAAATTTCAGAAAACCTGTGACTGCCCTAGAAGCTTTTAACTGGTCATTGTGTTACTGGGCTTTGTGGTAGAGAGAGGTGTAGATAGGTCTTTGCTGACGCCTGGGTAGGGAGTCGGGTCCGTTCAGAGGACAAGGAGCCTTCGGCTAACATTGGAGAGTAGCCTTCATCAGAAATCTTCTGTTGCTCTTTCGTCTTGAACAGTCTCTCGCAATGGTACAAACGGAAAGTAAAAGGGGGAAGGGAGAGAATGCTGATCCTCAGAGTGGGATGGCCAAGGCTTAGTAGCCGATGTCCCACTGTTGAGGAGTACTCACCCTTCTCCTGCACATCCTGGAGAGTTTCTCTCTAGCCTCTCTCTGCCCAACTAGTATATGCAAAACATTTAATCCTGTAGTTCAGGAAGCCCCTAAAATTGACCACATTGACTAGACCCTCCATCCTCAAGCATATATACACAGTAAGGACTGGTGAGATATGCTCAGACCAGTTTAGCTGCCTCTCTCTAGCCCCCCCACCCCAAATTCACAGCTTATGCTGAAAGTCCACACCCAGACATAAATCCCGTGGTTCAGGACAGCCTTACAAAATGGCAAGAGGCCAGCCTAGTGGTTTTCCCACCTTTTATGCTCTTAGCTCCTCCCCTGCAAGTGTCTATAGTCAACCAATTGGCTGGAAGAGGAAAGGGGAGTGGCTTCTTTGCAGAGCATGGGAGGGAGACTGGACCATGGCTTGTGATCACAGGGTCAGAGGAACAACTTCCAGCTCATACCATTCAAAATGGAAAGTTTCCCACAGAGGAAACAGCAATACAAAAAGAGGCAGCCTGCAGATTGGGAAAAAAATCTTCACCAGCTACACGTCTGACAGTGTTTGTATATAAAATAACCATAGAACTCAGAAAATTAAAATCAAGAACACAGAAAATCCAACAGAAAGCTGGCAGGTAGAAACAGAGCTCAAAAAAGCAAATACAAATGGTTGAGAAGTTTTTGTTTTGTTTTGTTTTTTTAATTTCAATACCCCTAGCCATCAGGGAAATGCCATTTAAAACTACTATGATTTCATCTTACCTCAGCTAAAATGGGTAAGATAAAAACAAAAACCAAAGGACAACCAAACAACCAACCAACAAAATGATGATAAATGCTGGCATGGGTGTGGAGAAAGGGGAACACTTCTTCGCTGATGGTGACAGTGCAAAATGGTGCAGCAAATATGGAAATCAGTGTAGAGGTTCCTCAAAAAGCTAGAAATAGATGTAGCACATGATCCAGCCCACACTACTCTTGGGCAGAGGCATCTATATCATTCTGCAGAGCCACCTGCTCGTCCATCTCCATTGCTATTCTATTCACAGTAGCCAACAAGGAAAACAACCTCAATGACCATCAGCTGATGACTAGATAAGAAAAATGTGATACATGTACACAACGTGATACTATTCAGCTGTTAAGAGAAAAATGAAGTTACACAATTCACAGGTAAAGGATAGCTGAAAACAATAATTCTGAGTGAAACATACCAGACCAGAAAGACAAACCACATTTTCTCTCATTTGTGGATGCTAGATTTGAATCTTTAAGTATATGTGTTCCATTTAGTATAAATACAGCAGTTAGGAAAATCAATGAGGGGTCATGGAGGAATAGCAAAGGAAGGAAAACAGGTTTTCCCACCACTTGCCCCTCTGGTGAATATAGTCATCCAATCTAGAGGTCTTTGTTTTAGGAGGGTCAGCTGTTCCTCATCTAGCAGCAATCAGTTGTCAATATTCCTTTAGATAGGATTGGGGTCTACTGTTTATTTTCAAAGTTCTATGCTGGGTTACTATCTGGGAGTCCCTTGGGCCACCCTGGCCAACAACTCAAAAAAAAGTATCTCCTATCTGGCATTGTTGCTTGTTATGTAGCCTTTAGCTATACATATGGACTCTTAAGAAATTATATTGCCCCCTTTAAACTTTGCTTATACTTACCTTTTGGGTGTTTAAGGCCATACACTTGGCCCAGACAAACCAATTTATTTTTATTCTTAAGGTCATTTGAGGATCTGTTCCTCAAGGGTCACATGGGCTTGGGAGGAGACCCTGGCTCCTTTTTTTTACCAGTTCCACCTATGCAAAGATAGGTCAAAGGTCCTGCTCAACCATGGTTGGCTTGGCTTGGAAGCATGGAGGAAATGATTCCTCTGTGTTGACCCTCCTCTTTGTAGACTGGACACTGGTTCAAGGCCATCTGGTGGGGTCTCCTTGGCCTCCTTGATCAAAAGGACAGGTGACCCACCACAATTACAGGACATTTTTGAGAGACACTCAAAGTCCCCTGGAACTAGTTGACCTAATAGGGCAAGGAGCAAAAACTGTCTTTTATATCCCTATGACCAAATTATTATTTGCCTCAAAGTATCTCTGTTAAACACCCAAGAAGGTTAGTTCCACCAGTCTGGTACTTTTAATTACTGTGTGTCATGTAGATAAATCTTGGGCAAAGACCAATTGTTCTCAGATAAACCTTACCTAGACATATATTTCTTGATCTGCTATGTGTAATTTTTCAGTAGGTTGTAGGAGTAAGATGGTTCCCTCTGGTTTTCAAAAGCAGCTAGGCATTATTTATCTCTCTCATTGTCTCACCCCTCCATCATGGTTTTCCCACTTAAGGTGCCCCCATTTTCCCCCTTTCTCACTTTTTAATACCCTTCTCCTGTGGTCATAACTCTCTTGAGCTCTTTTCTTTCCCTTTATCCCCTAGGTTCCTTGTATATCCTTCCCTCCCCCTCCCTAAAACTAACACAATTTTTATTCGTATCTCCCTTATTAAGGCCAGTTTCCTACTGTTCTTCTCTTTCAGGTTATTTCTTTTCCTTTACCTCCCTGTTTCCTTTCCATTATCCTGGTTCCTGTAGTTATGTCTGAATACATACTCACTTATCAGGGTTTGGTTCTAGGATCCACATATGAGGGAGAACATATGTTATTCTTTTTTCCTGAGTCTGTGATACTTCATTTAATATAACAGTTTCTAGTTCCATTTATCTGCAAATTTCATGATTTCATCTTTCTTTACTGCTGACTAAAACTCCATCGTATAAATGAACCACATTTTCATGATGTACTCATCATTTGAAGGACACTTAGGTTGCTTCCATCTCTTAGCTATTGTAAAAAGAGAAGCAACAAACATGGATGTACAAGTGTCTCTGCAATAGGATGAGCTCTTTAGGTATATGCCAAGGAGTGGTATAACTGGTTCAAATGGTAGGTCCATTTGTAGTTTTTTAAGAGTTCTCCACATTGCTTTCCATAGAGGTTGAACAAGTTTGCAGCCCCCTCAGCAATTGACAAGTGTTCCCCTTTCCCCACATCCTCTCCAACATTTGGTATCATTTGTTCTCTTGATCTTAGCCAGTCTGACTGGGATAAGATGAAATCTTAAAGTGGTTTTAATTTGCATTTCCCTAATTATTAGTGATGTTGAATATCTTTCAAGATGCTTCATAGACATCTTTATTTTTCTGAGAACTCTCTGTTCAGTTCCTTAGCCTATCTTTTAATAGGGTTACTTCTTGTCTTGATTCTCTGATTTTGGAGTTCATTATATATTATGGATATTAAACCTCAGTTGGATGTGTCGCTGATAAAAATTTTCTCCCATTCTGTGGGTTTCTGTTTGCTTCCCTGGTTGCCTCCTTTGATGTACAGAAGCTTTTTAGTTACTGAGGTCCCATTTGTTAATTCTTGCCCTTGTTTCCTGAGCAATTGATGTCCAGTTTAGAAAATCCTTTCCTACATCCCTATAGCTTGTGGATATTTGCCAATGTTTATTTCTAACAGTTTCAGAGTATCGGGCTTTACATTGAGGTCTTTGATCCATTTGAAATTGACTTTTGTGCAGGGTGAAAGATAAGGGTATAGTTTCATTCTTCTACAGGTGGAGATCCACTTTTGCCAGTACCATTTGCTGAACATGCTATCTTTCCTCCAGTGAATATTCTTGGCCCCTTTGTCAAATATCAGGTGGCTGAAATTGCATTTAGTCATATTTGGGTCTTCAGTTTTGTTCCATTGATGTATGGGCCTATTGTTGTGCCAGTACCATGTTATTTTTATGACTATAGCTCTGTAATAAGCCTTAAAATCTGGTATAGTAATCCCCTGGCATTGCTCTTAATGCTCAGGGTTGTTTTGGCTATCCAAGGTCTTTTGTGCTTCCATATGAATCTTAGGATAGTTTTTTTTAAATCTGCGAAAAATGTCATGGGGACTTTGATTGCCATTGCATTGAATCTATATATGACTTTTGGTAAGATGGTCATTTTACACAATATTAATTCCTCCAATCCATGAGCATGGGAGGTCCTTACATCTTCTGATGTCTTCCTCAATCTCTTTCATTAAATATTTAAAATTTTCAGTGTAGAGCTCCTTAATATCTTTGGTCAGGTTTTTTCTGAGATTTTTTTTTTTTTGCAGCTATTGTGAAGGGGAGTGTTTCCATGTGCTCCTTCTCTGTTTGCTTATTATTGGCATATAAAAAGGCTACAGACTTTTGTTGGTTAATTTTGTAACCTCCACTTTAATGAACATGTTAATAATTTCTAGGAGTTTTCTGGTTGAATTTTTGGAGTCTCTTAGATATAATATCATATCATCTGCAAAAAAAGGATAACTTGATTTCTTATTTTCCAATTATTATTTCTTTAATTTCCTTCTCTTGTCTTATTGCTCTTGCAAGAGTTTCAAGCACTATATTAAAGAGAAGTGGAGATAGTGGACAGCCTTGTCTGGGTCCTGATTACAATGGGAATGCTTCCAGTTTTTCTCCATTTAGAATGATGTTGGCTGTGGGTTTGTTATATATGGCTCTAATTATGGTGAGGTATGTTCCCTCCAGTATAATTCTCCCTAGGATTTGAACATAAATGCATGTTGAATTTGAACTTTGAATATAAATGCATGTTGAAAATATGTTAAATTTTGTCAAAGGCCTTCTCTGCCTCTATTGAGGTGTATGTGGTTCTTGTCTTTGAGTCAATGTATATGATTTATGACGTTTATTTACTTATGTATATTGAACGATCCCTGCATCTCTGAGATAAAGCCGACTTGCTCATGGTGGATGATCTTTTTGATGTGTGTCTGTATTTGGTTTGAAAGTATCTTGTTGAGAATTTTTCCATCTGTGCTTATTAAGGATATGGGTCTATAGTTTTCTTTCTTGGTTGTATATTTTCCTGGCTTTAGTATTAGAGTAATGATGGCTTCAGAGATGGAATTTGGAAGTTCTCCCTCCATTTCTGTCTTTTTGAATAAATTATGTAATATTGGATGTAGAGCTTCTTTAAATGTCTGATAGAATTCCACTGTAAGTCCATCTGGTCCTGGGCTTTTTTTAGTTGGGAGGTTTTGTATTACTGTTTCAATTTCTTTTTGTGATATGGGTCTGTTTAAGCTTTTAATCTCTTCTTGGTTTAGTTTTGGTGGTTCCCATGCCTTTAGATATGCATCCATTTCTTTTAGGTTTTCAAGTTTAGTAACACATAAGTTTTCAAAGTATTCCCTTATAATATTCTGTATCTCTGGTGTCTGTTGATCTTGTTTATCTTTTCAAAGAACCAGCTCTTGGAGTTGTTCATTCTTTGTATTGTTTTCTTTGTTTCAATTTCATTAATTTCTGCCCTGATTTTGTCTTCTGGGTTTGGGTTTCATTTGCTGTTGCTTTTCAAGTGTCTTGAGTTGCCACGTTAAGTCATTTATTTGTGTTCTTTTTGAGTTTTTTCATGTAGGCACTTACAGCTATAAACTTCCCTCGAAGGACCGCTTTCAGTGTGTCCCAGAGGTTTTGTTGTGTTGTATTGTCCTTTTCATTTAGTTCCAGGAATACTTTTATTTCTTTTTTAATTTTGCTTTTGACCCATTCATCATTCAGGAGTGTGTTGTTTAATCTCCATGTGTTCATGTCGTGATTAGGGCTTCTTGCAGTGTTGATTGTAAGCTTTATTTCATTTTCGTCTAATAGAATGCCTGGAATTATTTCAATCTTTTTGTATTTGTTGAGGTTTGTTTTGTGCTCTAGTATATGGTCGATTTTGGAGATGGTTCCATAGGGTGCTGAGTAGAAAGTATGTCCTTTGGTGTTTGGGTGGAATACTCGGTAAATATCTGTTAAGTCCATTTGATATATGGTTTTGTTTAATTCAGATGTCTCCTGTTAACTCTCTGCCCTGTTGACCTATCTAATGGACACAGTGGGGTATTGCAGTCCCCTACTAGTAATGAGTTTGGATTATTCTGGGTCTTAAAGTCCTGTAGTATTGTTTTTATGAAGTTGGGTGCACAAGAGTTTGGTCAATATATGTTCATAATTGTAATATCTTCTTGATTTATTGTTCCTTTGATCAGAATGAAGTGGCCCTCTTTGTCTCTTCTGATTAGTTTTAAAGTCTATTTTGTCAGATATTAGAATTGCTAAGCTTGCTTTTTTTTTAGTAACATTTGCTTGGTAATTTTTTTTCTTTTTCCACCCTTTCACTTTAAGCTAGTGTCTGTCCTGAAAGTGAGATGAGTTTCTTGAGGATAACAAAAAGATGGGTTTTGTTTCTTAATCCATTCACCTAGTCTGTGTCTTTTGACTGGCAAGTTCAGTCTGTTAATATTTAAAGTTATTAGTGAAAGATGAGTATTGAATCCTGTCATTTTTATTTCTGTTTACATTCTTGATATAGCTGTACTTTTCCACAGTTATACCTTCATTGAATTTATTTTGCAACCCCTTGGGTATCGTACCATTCCTTTCTTCAGCTCTTTGTATTACTTCTAGGACTCTCTGAAAGGCTACTTTTGTGGTCATGAATTCTTTCAGCTTATTTATGTCATGGAAGATTTTTCTTTCCCCTTCAACTATAGTAGACATTTTGGCTGGG
>NW_008351881.1:2148702-2155272 GCF_000622305.1 Nannospalax galili | reverse complement strand
TCCATGCCATTATCTTGGGATTCTTCTCCTTCCTGTATGCCTATGCTTTGTCAGTTTGGTCTTTTTTTATGGTGTCATACAATTCCTGCATATTCCATTCTTGTGATTTCTTAAATTTTTCATGATCTTTGCTTGAGTGGTCTAGGTCGTCCACTTTATCTTCTAGTCTTGATACTCTGTTTTCCATTTCATTCATCCTATTGGTGAGGCTTTATCCCATCATTTTTAATTGGCTTACTGAGTGTTTCACTTCCTTCTTCATTTCAGCCTGAGTAGTCTTTAATATTTCTAGCTCTTTTCTGAATTCATTCAGAAGTTTATCCCTATCTTCCTTCAGTTCTTTGATTTCTTTGTTTGTGTGTTCTTTAAATTCACTCAATTCTTTAATCATATTTATAATTGTTGTTTTGAGTTCATGTCCTGCATTATCTCTAGGAGTTCTCATTGTACTCCTCTAGTGGTCTACTGGTGTTTGGTGGGGATATGTTATTTTTGGTTTTTCATGTTATTTTTTTTTCTCTGTGATTTTGACATGTGAATTTCTTTTGTAGTTTCTGATTCTTGCGTAATACTCAAGCCTTCAAATTTAGGTATGCTTCTTTTTGTGAACTTTATGTACCTTTGTGGTTTACTTTTGGGGCATGAAATGCTGGTTCCTCTAAGCTTCCGGTTCTCTCTTTTGATTTTATATTGGAGTGGCCAGATTGCTTTTGTCTTCAGGAGTTCCCACAGAGGCTTGAGTCAGATGAGGATCAGATGCTCTCAGGCTTTCTCCTAAGGTCTGGATCCCTCCAGGAAAGATTTTGAACTCAGGAATTTGGGGGTTGGACTGCCCTGTGAGCAGGGCCCAGGAAAATTCTGGTCTCAGGCAGCTGGTGGCCATACCACCCAGTGATGCAGAGGAACATGGGGGCGGGAAGTGACCCCAAGGGCTCCTGGGGACTGCAATGAGGAGCTGGGTTGGTCTGGATGCAAAGGATCATGAAGAGGAAAGGTCAGCCCCTGCATCCAGGAAAGAGGCTGGAGGGTTGTGCAGCCCCAGGGAAGTAGAGGGAGGTGAGGGTAGGGCCAGGCCCAGAGTGTTCCTGCGGACCAGAGAAGGCACTGAGTCCGTCTGGATGCAAAGGATCAGGAAGCAGTGGTGGTTCCCCATGTGTCTGGGGTGCCAAGACAAGTAACGGGACAGCACCCAGGCTAGGAGGAGAAACGGCGGTGGGGGGGTGGGGGGGAGGATGAATGAGGCTGATGGAGTCAAGGCGCAGAGAGCACAATCGGCTTGCCCTGGAGAGAGAGGCTTGTGGGTCAGAGAGAGGCCTGCGGGTCGTGCAGGCCCATGGAAGCCAGTTATTTCATTTTTTGTATGAAGGAGTTATTTAGCAGGGCATCTCATTTATCTGGTTCGATAAGAAATTAAATTGTTTTTTGGCAGCACTTGTCTGTTATCTACTTCCTTCACTCATGTCTTAAACTTATTATTTCTGCTTACTATCACACCCCCCACGTCTTTCACTCTCAAAACGAGCATTCTTTGCCCTGTTTTCCTCAGGCCACTCAAATAATAGGTGATCACAAATCCCTGTATGTGTTGTATGTCTCCTCTCTCACTGTTAGATTTGTCATTTTAGAATGCGTGTCTCCTTTTAGTCACCAACGTTTAGAATGCTGCTTTGCTGATAACAGCAAAGTGCACAGTGCTTTATGAGTTAGATAGGCCAAAGTTCACTTTTCCTACTTTCTATGACAGTTTTCTGCTAGTTCTATTGCTTTGATGTTTCTTTGGAGCTATTTTTGAAATCCCTGATAGGATTCCTGTGATCAGTTGTAGAACACAGTGGTGGAAATAACAGCTTTGCATTTTAAATGAGTTCTGACATCTACATTTTAGACAATCTCTCCTATCAGTCCTTATATTTAAGAAACTCTATATTCATGCCTTACTTTATTGTCTCAGTTACATGCCATATTAGGGAGGAGCTTGTATTTACATTTGTTTTTTCCTGTCTCATCCTTCCCAATCCCCCATCAAGACATTTGTCAAAGTCTAACATCTATCAAATAGCTATCTCTAGTACCTGATGTAGGTTACTGGCTAAGGTGTTTTATTTCATTTTGAAAGGAGATAGTAATGTTCTACTAATAACAGAGGTGTTGGGGGTCCCTTGAGATAAAGTACATGTAAGCTCTCAAATAAAATTATTTGTAATATGCTATGTCCTATTGTGAATATACACGTATTTAGATACTGGCAGTTGTGAGATAATAGCAAGAATGACACTTTGTATCATTTTCTCTCATTTGCTTAAAAATAAATCTAGGAACACCTAGTTGTACTCTCTGGAAGCTGGTGATGGGATTGATTTTTCCACCCTGACAGTTGAGCTAATTCTCCCTCATCTCATTACACTGACCTTTCTATCAATGAATGTTTCTAAAGCTTCCAGGAAGGTCTGACAACTATGTATCCTATGTTATCTGTCTTTTGCAGAGTGCCTTCTCTATACATGTATTTCATATTTATGTCATTTAAAAGGCAAGGATATCTTACCATTTTTAATGTTTCCTAAGCCTGTACATGCTTCAATTAATACTGAGTGAGATAAAATGGATGAAGGATTGGGTTTTAAACATTCTCCATCTTTTCTCTGTAGGATACTCACTGATAAGGCAATAAGGGGATGTTAGCTTGACTCTATACTAAGACAACTAAGGCTAAGAGAGATAAGCTCAAGAATAGATGCTGATTTTCTGGGTACAGCAGACCATTCTGGATATTCAGATTATAATGATGGTGGGAGAAAGAATAGGACCCGGTAGGCTGGGAGAACTCAGCTGGGCAGTGACTCAGACACACCAGGAGACAGGTCAATACAGATGGGGTGGTGACTCAGGGATACTAGGGGCCTGAGGATACAGTATTGGCAATCATTCAGAGACAGGAGGGCACAGGGTTCGGGGGGCAGGGGAATACAGCTGGGGCAGTGACTTAGGGTACCAAGTCTCATAGTCCTCTATTTTAGTGTATTTCCAGAAGCCACTGTAACTAATTTGTTTTCAGTCTTGGATCCATATCTAAAAGGGTTTCTTAGAGTTCTAGATTTTATTCTGCAGTTCCTACATGTATTTTCTTTTGTGGTTCATCAGTTCAGATAGGAAGCAACAGAAATAAAGTATTTCTTGATATGAAAAGAGGCATGTTAATATAAATTAGAATTGTGACCATGTGACTAAACTCATTCTTCTCCCATATGATGTCTAAAAGTGTCTAAAAGATCTATGTTTGAGCATAGATTTTACAGGTTTGAAAAGAGAGAGTGATGATTTTTATGCAAACTATGAAAGTTAGAAAACAATATTGTGTGAAGAGGAAACACACAGTCCTGGATGAGCTTTGTGTCCATTGTGTCAGTGCAGAGGTTTTTTATATAAAAGTCAACATTTTCATAAAGAAATAGTGTACCAACTGTAAGCTAAGTTGATTTAGGTCATTAGATTAGTTTCAAGCAGATAAGCCTGAATTTTTATCCTTTTACTCTAAGATTCCTGTGTCTTTCCCTGCAACTAAATGTAAATTATAGTGTAAAATGTGAATAACACCCTCATTCATCCAAATTGCCTGTGCACTTGATGTAAACCGTTCCTCTTGGGTTTCTTCCATTGTGATTGTTTGCATCTCAAAACACAAATTGATCCCAGTTCATCCAGGGCTTCTGGTGAGGCTTTTAAGTTGCAAATTGCCTTGATTTTAAGTCTCACTTTCAAAGCATTTCACAAATTACGTATATTTATGTAAACAACCTGTTATTTCTTCACATTTATATAGCTTCCTAACTGAGTTATTTAGACAAAATGCATCAGCAATACTTTCCTTAATACTCATTGCCTTGGGCATTTTTATTTAAGGCAGAATCAGAAAGCAATTATTTTTATAGAGACAGGATTTTATTGCCTGTTGTGTGCGGCTGCAAATATTGCAGAGTCAACTACAGAAAAATAATCCATGCTGGTACTGGCCATACTTAGTGTGCAAGTGGATTGGCTTGACCAGCCTCTAAAGAGTTACACCTTAAATTCATTCACAGAACTGGTGCTCTGCCATAGGAGATGATCAAGGCATCCTCTGAGACAAGGGAATGGGCCTCATAGAAGGAATGCTGATCTCCACTCTCTTTTCCTTAACCCTCTGAGTGCTTATCCTTTAATCCAGCTGCCTTGTCATCATTTCTGTTGCATGATTGACATTTCTTTCTTTCTCTCCTTTCTTTTCTGATTTTATTTTTCCAACTAAGATACAAGGTGTTAGATGCCATTAAGTTGATTTTGAGTCTCCTCCCTGCTCATCCCTCTACCCGAGTCCCTCTGACCCTCCCCCTGGACACTTGCACCAGAGTCTCTTTTTGTCTTTCATGTGTCCTATGTTCTTCCCAGGCACCTCTTTGTAACCCCTCCTTAGTCTTTGTTCTAGGATTTTTTTTTCTATTTTATTTTAATATTTTATTATGTTTATGTGTATGAGTGCATTTCCTGAATGTGTGTAAGGGCACCCCTGTCATGCAATGCCCATGGACGTCAGAAGATGGCATTGGATCCCCTGGAACTGGAGTTACAAATGGTTGTTAGGTGCCATGTGGGTGCTGGGAACCAAACCTGGGTGCTTTGCGACATCAGCCAGTGCTCTTAACTGCTGAGCCACCCCTCCAGTCCCTAAATTTTAATTTAAAAATATATTACTATTGCTTTCTTTAAAGAGTAACATGATTACACTGAAAGATTTTTGTATGAGTTGGAGAGTTTGGAAAGGGAGCGAGTGACAAACTCTCATTATAGGAAAATGTAACACATTTCACATAATTGCTGAAGCTTAGCAATACAGTTCTGTCAGTAAACAATATTGAAAAGTTATGAGCACCAACAGGTTTTCCATTGTTCTTTTGTTCTTCTACAGCTCCAGTATAGCCTCAACCATGCCCTAATTGGAATTCTAGAGATAAAAATCAGTCTTCAAAGTTAAAAAAGAAAAGAAAAAAAGGAATAGGAAGTACTGTAATAACTAAACTGACACAATTCTCAAACTAAAAATATGTAATTATATCTTAGAATGTAAATTTGAAATTCTTTCTAGTTTGTAGGCATTACCCATACCTGTACCTGCTTATACATGCATACATCATACATCATAGGCTAGGATCTGCATGTGAAATGGTGTGCAGCATTTGTCTTTCTGATTTTGGATTACTTTGACAATATTGTCCTTTCTTGATCAACCCATTTTCCTGTGAGTTTTGTAACTTGATTTCTCTTTGCAGCTCTATAGAATTCCATAGTGTATATGTACCACATTTTCATTATGCATCTGTCTGTTGATGCACATCCATGGTTCTATTTTCTTACAGTCTTGAATAGAGCAACAATAAACACAACTACACAAGTATCTTTTTGATGAGATATGGGGTTATGTGGGTGTATGCCCAGGAGTGGCAAAGCTGGGTTATATAATAATTCTATTTTTAATTTTTTGAGAAATCACCATACTGAGTTCCACAATGGCTGCCCTAGTTCACACTCCCACCAGCAGTGGGTAGGCTTCCTCTTTCCCCACAATCTCATGTCCCCATTCTGACTGGAGTGAAGTAGTTCTCAAAGTAGTTTCAATTTGCATTTTCCTCATAACCATGGATGTCGAATCACGGGCAGTGGGTAGTGGGGGGGGGTGCTGATGGGGAGGGGATCTAATTACCATCAAATCATATTGTATGAAAGTCACAAAAATATCAATGACAAATTGAAATTTAGTTGTTGGTGACCTGTGATTTTCTTTGGAGAACTGTCTCTTCATTCCATTAACCCACATGCTGATTGGCAGTGTGTTTCCTTAGAGTTGAATATTTCCAGTTCTCCATAAATTCTGGACACTGCCTCCAGTCTGAAGTATAGCTGGCTTTTCCCCCACTTTAGACTTTCTCTTTACTCTGCTGAGAATTTTTTTGGCTGTACAGTAACATTTTAGTTTCATGTGGTCCCATTAGTTGATTCTTGGGGCTAGTTTCTTGGAGTTCCGTTCAGAAAGCTCTTGCCTGGGCCTGTATCTTTCCTGTTTTCCTCCAACAGTGTCAGTGTTCCGGCTTCCAAATTAAAGCCTTTTGTCACTTTGGACTGACTTTTGTGCAGGCGAAAAATATAGATACAATTTCATTCATCTACATTTGGATATCTAGCTTTGACAATATCAATATCTTTAGTTCTATGAAAGATGATACCAGAGTATTGGTGGGAATTGCATTGAATATGCATATTACATTACATTTGGTTTATAGCCATTTTCACTATCTGAGTTCTGCAAGTTCAAGAATATGGAGGGTCTTTGCATCCTCTAGTATCTTCTTTGATTTCCCTTTTCTATGATTTTTTCATTGCAGAGATCTTTTACTTCCTGGGTTAAGTTTATTCCAAGGTGCTTTATTTTATTTTTATTTGACTATTATGAATGTGATATTTTTTTCCCAATTTTTCTTTCTTTGCAAGCTCATTGTTGGTGTATAGTCAGGGTTCTCTAAGGAGCAGAAGCAACAGAGT
>NW_008351881.1:2133199-2148592 GCF_000622305.1 Nannospalax galili | reverse complement strand
TATATATATATATGAAAACACTGGCTTATGCAATACAGTAGCAATAGTCCAAAAGCTGTCTCATGCGTGAGAGGCCAAGAACACAGTAGATTCTCAGTTCTTGAGGCTTGGTGCCTAATCAATCCCAATCTGGCACTGAAGGCCTAGAGGAACCTGGAGAGCCAATGCAATGGTCCTCAGTCTACACTGGAAATCCTGAAACACTGGTTCCGACATCAAGAGAGAATTAACAGCAGCAACAAACATGGTAAATTAACTCATAAAAGACATGGAAGTTCAAGTGAGCAAAAGGAAAATAATCTTTCTCATTCCAGCTCTTTTTTTATCTGGGCTATTACCAAAAGGTGCCACCCACATGTGGGGTAGGTCTTCCCATATCCAGTAAGGTAGCTCGAGACAATTATCCACAGAGACAGACCCAGACCAACTTGGTAAAGACAATTCCACAAGTGAGGTGATTCTAAGTTATGGCAAGCTGCATTAAAAACATTCATCACTTTTAGTATATATGAAAGCTACTGAATTTGTATACAGTTTTTATATCCTGCAACTTTCCTAAAAAAGGTTTATCAGAACTAAGAATTTTCTGATACCATCTATAATGTCATTTAAGTATAAAATCATGTCATCAGCAAATACTGATTTTTTTTCTTTTTCTTTTTTCTTTGCTGTTTTAATCTTTTTCATGTCTCTTTTGCATCTTATTGCCTTAGCTGGTTTGTCGTGTATTGACTAACAGAGGTGAAAGTGGTCATCCTTGTTTCATTCCCTATTTTAAAGGAAATGCTCTCCCAGTGTTCCCCCATTCTGTATAATGTTGCTATAGGTTTACTGAATATGGCCCTAATTATTACAAAGTATATCCAATCTATTCCTAATGTCTCTATAACTTTTATCATGGCATGTTGAACTTTGACAAATGTATTTTCTCCATCTGTCAAGATGATCATAGGATTTCTGTCCTTATATTTATATGCTATATTACAATTATTGATTTACATATGTATAAGCAACCTTGCATTTCCAGGATGAGTTATGATGTATGACTTTCTTAACACATTCCTAAATTTGGTTTGCAAGAGTTTTGGAAAATTTTTTCACTAAGGAAATTGGTCTGAAGTTTTGTTCTGTTGGTGTTATGTCTTTACCTAGCTTTGTTACCAGGATAATACTGGCTTCACGGAGTGAATTTGGTACTGTTACATCTCTCTCTGTTCTGTGAAACAAACTGACAAGTGTTCCTATTAGGTTTTCCTTTAAAACTTGAGAGACTTCAGCAGTTACTGTGTCTGGTCCTAGCTTCTGTTTGTGTGAATACTTTTGGTGGCAGCTTCAAACTCATTGCTTGTTAGAGGTCTGCTTAACTTATATCTTTGGGTTTAATTCTGATAGGCCAGGTGTATTTAGCAATTCATCCATTTTTTTTAAACATATTTTATTTTTATTTTATGTGTGTATTGCCTGCATGTAGGTAAGTGTACCCATGTCATGCAATGCTCATGGAGGACAGAAGAGGCTGTCAGAGTCCCTGGAACTGGAGTTACAGACAGTTATTAGCTGCCATGTGGGTGCTGGGATTTGAACCTGGGTCTTCTGCAAGAACAGCTAGTGTTCTTAACCACAGAGCCATCTCTCCAGCCCCAATTCATCCATTTTTTTCAGATTTTCCAGATTTCTGGAGTAAAAGTTTCCAGAGTATTCTCAAATGATTTTTCTGAGTTTCACTGGAATCTTGTAAAAACTTCCTTTTTCATCTCTAATTTTGTTAATTTGAAACTTCCCCCTTTTTATTAACTTTATCAAAGACAACACTTTATAACTAATTTTATTTTTATTAATATTTATAATCTACTAAGTTTCAGAATAGTTTCTTTTATTTTCTGAGAGCCTTGAAGTACACCATTAGATCACCTGATATCTTTTTAGTTACTTAAAATATAAGCCCTTATGGTTATAAAAGTTCCTCTTAGGATGGCCTTAGCTATGCTCCAGGTGTATTGGAAAGTTATATTCTAACCTCATATGACTCTAGGATAAAATTTCTCTCTTATCTCCCACTGTTCATTCAAAAGTATGTAGTTTAGTCTCAGTTTTGTAGTATCTGAGTTAATTTCTAAATATGTTTTACTTCCTGTGTTCTGATAGAATATAAGGAAACACTGAAACTTTCATTTTTATTCATTTTATTTTTTGAGAAATTTTGAGAATTTCACATGAGCACTGTATTAGGTGTCATGTCCAGCCCTCTCACTCACTATCCAGTCCAACTTACCACATCTACTCCCCCACTCACTTGCAATACGGTGACCTCTTCTTAAATTAATAGTTACATATATGTGGATATATATGCACAACATACATCTATGTGTAACACACACATACACACATTGTTAAATATATATATTATATACATATTTGTGTATATATATATTCTACAGAGATGGTTTATTGATGCTCGTATACACACATGTTTAGGGCTGAGCGCTTGGGACTGGATAACCTATCAGGGAGCTCGAGCTCATCCCAGGAGAAAATGGATTCTTCTATTCTTTACCATTGCCTTTACTTCTTCATCTAGAGGTGGACCTTATGAAATTCTCCCTGTCCACACTGGCATTTCAGGTGGCATCATTAGGCAGGTCTTGTGTAAACCATCACATTGTTTAGATTTTATGGGTGCAGTGTACGTGCCATGCCTGGAAGACACTAGGAGCAGACATACTGGTCCTCTGGCTCAAATAATCTTTCTGTGACCTCTTTCACAATGCTCCCTGAGATGTATCCATGCTCCTTTATTCTCTTCATTTTTGCGCACTTGTGAATCTCTGTAACTGTCTCTGCATTGCCTAGTAGCAGTTTCTTGTTTTCCAACTCTTAGAATCCTTCTGCCTCCTCTTCTGCAATGTTCCCTGAGCCTCAGGTAGAAAGTTGCGTTGAAGATGCAGCATTCTGGACTGGGCACCCTACCATCTCTTATTGTCTGTATTTTGGCCAGCTGTGGAACTTTAAAACAAAATACTATTTATATTTTATGTGTATGAGTGTTATGCCTGCACATCTGTAAATGCACTGGTTCCGTGCCCAAAGTGCAGAAGCCAGAAGAGGACATTGGATACCCAGGAACTGTAGCTATGGATGGTTGTTAGCCACCATATGGTGCTGGGGTTCAAAGCTGGGTTCTCTGCAAGATTTATTTATTTATTATTTATTTATATGTTATTTTTATGTGTATGTGTGTATTGCCTGCATGTAGGTAAGTGCACCTGTGTCATGCAATTCCCCCAGAGGACAGAAGATGCTGTTAGACCCCCTGGAACCGGAGTTACTGACAGTTGTTAGCTGCCATGTGGGTGCTGGGATTCGAGCCCAGGTCTTCTGCAATCAGCCAGTGTTCTTAACCTCTGAGCCATCTCTCCAGCCCCGCAGCCAGTGCTCTTAATTGCTGAGCTCTCTCTCCGGTCCCAAGTTAGGAATCTACAATAGTCACCATTTGTTACAAAAAGTTGCTCCTTTAGTGAGAGGGTAAAACTACAATTATCTGTAGAAATAAGGGGAGGTATTTAGAATATAATTATAAATTATATTGATTTTGGAAAGTGGCCGTAGTAAGTTGTTCTCGGGGGTCCATGACCTCTCCAGTCACAGATAATTGGCTAGGTTTACATACTAAGAATGAATGTTCTCATACTGAGCCAATTCTATGAAGAGCTGTTGGTTACCCTCAAGATAAATATGCCACTATTACACCATTGCATAGAGCTTGCTGGACTAGTCATTGTAGTTCACAGACTTCACAACAGGGTATTACTATTGATTGCTTTTCTTCCTTGGCAGCTGGCATAGCATCTTCCAATACTATGAGACCAGGAGGAGGCTTCAACGTTAATTCTTGCTTCATTCCTCCAAGTCTTACATCTGAAGTGTGTGATGTTCTTCAGCCGTAGGGTATTACCTTGAAATTCTAGGGGGGCAACCAAGGGAAATGACAATAATCTATATTGTCTTGAGAATCTCTTAAATTCACAATTGAACTAACAATTCAATGGGAGGTTTCCCATGACTAGCAAAGGAATTTCTATTCAATAGCCTATGACTCTACATACACACACACACACACATCACATTAATATATATGATAAATTATATATATATATGTGTGTGTCTTTTTAGATAAGTTTGTGAAATAATATATTTTACTAGGGATTTTTCAGTCATCTTTATTATTATTAATCTCTCCTCCCTCTCCTATATTACCCTCCTTCTTTCCCAAGGTAAAGCTCCCCCATTTTTCCATCCCCCTCTCCCCTTCCCCACATAGTTCTCTATACTTTCCTGGCTTCTGTGATTCCTTCAGGTTATGTACTCACATCTAATAGGCTGGAGCTAAGATCACAAATAAGAGAGGACCTGCAGCATTTCTGCTTAGAGGTCTCAGTTACATCAGTCAGCACAATGTTTTCCAGTTCCATGCATCTACCTGCATATTTCACAATTTCTTTGTTCTTTACATCTAAGTAGAATTCCATTATATACATGTATGGCATTTTTGTTATCTATTCATCAGTGAAGAACATTTAGGTTGCTTCCATTTCCTAGCTATTGTGAAAAGAGCAGCAATAAACATGGCTGTGCAAGTGACTCTGCTGAGATATTGATTCCTTTGGGTGTATGCTGTGGCCTTCTCACATGTAGATCTACTTTTTCCATGTCACCTGCACTGGTTTGTAGACCCACAAATAATGAATGAGGTGCCCTTTCCCCACATCCTTGCCAGCATTTGCTGACAACTGTTTTCATGATCATAGCCATTTTGTTGTTTCTGTCAAAGGCCTCTTCTGCATCTAATGAGATAATCATGTCATTTTGTCATAGGTCTACATGATTATTATATTTATATATGTTGAACCATCCCTGCATCTCCGGAATAAGGCCAACTTTATAATGCTTTGATGATCTATTTGGTGTATGCCTATATTTGGTTTGCAAATATTTCATTGAGGTTTTTTGCATATGCTTAATCTCAGTATTGGCCTGTATTTTTCTTATTTTCTTGTATCTTTACCTGTTTTTTTATTTTTTTTTTCAAGGTACAAATTCAGTCTTTTATTCTTAGTGCTTAGCACTGGAAAGTTGTCTGTTGAATGAATGAATGAATGAATGAGAAAGGAAACAAGTTCTTCTCTGTAATAAGGGAATCATATCCTAAGGGGGAGATAGAGTCAGTAACCCAAGGCTATCCTAAATCAACTTCTGATGGCAAATGAGGGCAATCGTACAGAAAATAATCTATGAAAACAGAAGAGAGTGTCTACAGTGCTTTTACATTTAGCGTTACATTACACCTAGACCATCTTCAGTACGTTTGACTGCATTTTTTTATAATGTTCTACACAGAAATTGAGACAATGCAGTGTATTTTTCTATTCAATCTTCAATGATTTTATAGTTCAATTAACAAGTATTAACTTGTAGTGGCTGACAGATGATCGCATGCCCTCTGTTGGCAGCCAGTGCACTTATGAGTGGTCTACAGCATCTTCTGGTGTCATATCAGGCCCGGCACAGTGAAACTCTAAAAGCTGTACCTAGATTCACACCATTTCTTACTGTTTAGGTCTTTCCCATTTCAGGACTGGGAATGTTCTCTGACATGTCCTCTTTAAACTGCCAGGTCTTAACATGTAACTGAGTTGATGCATCCTTGTTAGAATACACATCCTTGACTCAGGATGACAGACTGACAGACAGCAAGTAAGAATAGGCATTTACTTTGGTCAAAATCTTCTCCATCCTAATTTAGCTCCCCCAGCTTCCTCAGAGGACAAAAACACTCATGTTTGGAGCACAGTCCCTTCCCCAGGCCTTGCTCCACTGATTCTCTACAGTCAACCTGCAGTGTCCCTGTTGTGCTGACATTTGACCCACAAGCTCAGGCCTCATTTCTGTTTCATGTGGTGGTGAGAACAAATTTCCCAAAGGGTACAATATTCACAAACAGCTTCTAGGCAAGGGTACACAGGTCCTCCTGTTGCTGGATCCCTGACTTGAGCCCTTCTGGAAAGGACTGCCCCCCCCTTAAGCCTTCTGTAGCCTTAACAGCCTCAAACAGGTCTTGTGGGACACAGGCTAACATTTGTACCTAAAGATTCCCCTGGCCATGGAAGACCAGAGGTGCACAGTGCTTCTGGATTTGGTAGTTCTGCTAAACGGAATAAGGAAGCTAGGAATCCAGGCCACATAAAAAGTAAAATAATCTGCAATTAGGCCTGTGTGTGCATTCTTGATTCAGTGTGGTCTGGTACACTACTCTGGAGAAACAAGAGTGTCTGAGGCAGTGGGTACTCAGAGGCTCTAAGGAAGGGGCTGCAGTTCAGTCTGCTGTCTTAATGTGGTCTGAGCCCATCATCCTCACAAACAAGCATGCCGTTCTCAGGGAGCCACTAACGTGTTCAAGGTCCCCAAAGTAAGACATTTTGGAGTCTGATATCTTGACTCTTATAGCCTTAAGTCCCCAACATCTTTTTAAACTAATATGCATTCATGGTAAATTATCTCTTAGCATCAGACCTTTGCCCCCATGTTACAGAAAGTAGAATCAGCCAAATATAAACACTGAATGGGCCAAGTTCTCTGATGGAGGAAAGGCAGGTAGAGAGTGAAGCTGTCCTGTGATCACACGAATGTCAGTTTTACAAGGTGACAGTTGTGTGAGCACCAGGAAGGACAATACCCATGGTAGTGGCCCAAGAACTATGACAGTTGAACACAAAAAAAGTACATGGCACAGAAAGGACCTTGGGAACAGAATAATAGATAGCTCACCAAATGCTGCTTTCACACTACACCCTGGGGGCTGGGCTTCCTTAGCGTGCCCCCTGCATGTGCACTATCAGTGCCCTTCACCTGGTTTTGATATTAAAGTGATACTGGCTTCATAGAAGGAGTTTGGAAATGTCAAGTTGGTTTAATTCTTATACCTTTACTTAGGTAGGAGACTGAACTCAGATCATCAAGCTTTGTGTAGCAAGTTCTTTCCCCACCGAGGTACAGCACAGAACTGGAGCTGCTTTCTTACCTATTCGTTTCAACAAGTTAATAAAGTGGTATATAAAAATCACATTCACTTTTGAATGTTGTTTTGCATTATGCAATTTAATTTATCCCACCTAACAGTTTTCTGTATTGCTCGTTGTTTATGTAAGATACTATTTCCTATAAACAGCTGTTTTGACTTTCTCTTTTGCCTTAAGTGCTCTTGTTTCCTTTCTGGCAAGCTTGTTCTCTCAGAGATGTCCCCTGTGTAAATAAAAGTGGGAACCTGGGTGTGGTGGTGCACACCTTTAATTCTAGCACTTGGGAGGTAGAGGCAGGCAAATCTCTGAGAGATGGTGGCCAGCCTGGACTACATAGTAAATTCAGGGTCAGCTGGGACTACAGAGAAACCCTGTCTCAAAAATACCAAAAAGCAAAACAAAACAAAACAAAAAAACAACAAACAAAAACTATAAAACAGCAGCAACAACAAAATAGAATGGGAACCTGGGTGTCTTCATCCTGTTTCAGAGCTTGGAGGTAAACGCTTCATCTTTTCCCCACTCAGTATAATGTTGACCATGGACTTCATATATGTAACCATTACTGTGCTGAGGTGAACCTTTTATGTAGTCATATGTTGACTTTTATTATAAACATTTTGACTGCTATCAAACACTTTGTACCTTTATCTCAGCGATGTCTTCCTAAGGTTAAGATGCCTTTCTTTGTATATTCACGTCTTTAAATTGTATTACTGTCCTAAAAACTTTTTCTTCCTTAACATCACTTTTCTTTAAATTGATGCATACAAATGTTGAAGTTTATGTGATTATATATTGGCAAATTGAATCTGGTAATACTTTTCCCTCAAGGTCTATCTTTATGTGCATTAAATTTTCCAGGACTTTACCTGATTAGTGTTTACCCAGTAAGTATACACTTTTTTTCATTCTTTTATTTACTTTAAATTACTTCCATTCCCCTAGGTACTTGGTGAGTTTCTGGTATTTTGTTAAAGCTGTAATTTTAAAAATGCCTTATCTACATTTATTTGAGATTCTTTCATTTAACTGATAGTTCATATGAAAAGAGCAAAGACAAAAATATTACCCTGATACTGTATAAATGTAAAAGAGAAGTTATAATACAAAGTTGTAAAGTACTTTACTGGTCAAACCTGTAACTCCAGTACTGGGAGACTGAGGCAGGAGGATTTTCATGAGTTAGGAGTCTCTAACAGAGTGAGTTGTAGACCAGCCTGGGCTACAGAGTTCAACCTTGTCTCAAAAGGCTAAAGAAGGTGAGAAGTAAGAGTTGCTGTCTCCGTTTAGTAGCCCCAGTTTGATCCACACTGCTCTGCAGTATTTGAGGTTTCTTTAATATACTTAGTGTCGGTCACTTCACAGAGTACTTACCTCAGTGCACTGGAGATCCACCCCGTTTTTCAACGCTTTCCTCCTTGCCTGTCATTCTTCCATTGCATGTCAAACATCCTTATTCCCAAACTGCTTCCTTTATAAATTCTTTTAGTGACTTTTTATTAATAGAAAATTCTTAGAATTTTAATTTTTATTTTTCAAGTCCCTTTCTTACTTTGAGATGAAGGATAACTGGATACAAGTTTTAAGGCTTCACTCATTTTCCCCTCAAACATGTTTCAAAATGTCAGTTTACTCACCCTCTGCTACTTTTCTTGTGCTTCAATTCTCTTGTCAATCTTTTTGATTAAACTTTGTGTATTACTTATGTTTTTAAATACTTGATCATGCCCAGCTCTTTTTTCGTGGTCATCTGTGTTAACACTACAGTGCATCCTCCTGTAAATCGTTCTTATTTCTCATTGTGTTCAAATTTTTCCTTTTTAAATTTGATAAGCCATTTTTTATGTCTAAAAATATAAATTATCCAGCATGTCTTAGGATTTTTAAAAGTTAATTTTATTTTAAAGTACTTTAAATATGCAGAATAAATATGAAATTGTACAAAATTTTCCAATATGCCCTTATTTTTAACATTTACAACATTATAAACATTGCTGCATTGAATAAGAAAATGGCACATTATGATTAGCCTGATATATTTAATGCCATGGTCCTCAGCCTTTAGCCAATATCATTTTTATCTTTCAGAATCCCTTCTATGATGTCACATTGTGTTTATTTGTGAAGTTCTCCAAGATCCTCTTCCTTGTGACTGTTCCTGACTTATGTTGTTGATTTTGCTATATAATGTATAATTTTTTTGTATAGGATTCCTTTGTTAAAATTGGTCAGGTTTCTTTCCTCAAAATGAATGACGTATGGTCCCTTGTGGAGAGGAAGATGAGAATGAAGAGCTACTCTCCTCACACTCTGTGTGTGTGTGGTTGGGGCGAGGGCTCCCGTGATTTATAGCTACTGGTACTGATGTGATCATCTGGTCCCCAGGCTGAGACAGTGAGCATGTCCCTGGTTTCTCCACCATTAAGGAGTTCCTCTGGAACTCTTTTCGTACTAGCTTCCCAGAAGTACATATTTGTGCAGAGGCCTCCCTAAGGAGAGATGAATCATGTCTGAGTCCCTTCAGCTAGGACACCCACAGAGGTGATCTGGAATTCTTCTACCTCATGTATTTGACCCTTTCCTACATTACTTATTTTGTTCCTTGAATTGCTGGTGTTGGCTGTTGGGAGCCCTCTCCTTTGATCTTGAGTTCCTTAATCATACCCTTATTGATTAGATTATTTCCACTTAAAAAAAATAGAAAAATAGGTACGTTGCTTCATTCTGTTGTCACAAGTTGTTCCAGGTTCCTTGTGTATTTCCTACCCAGACTTAGAATCAATCATTTCTTCAAAGAGTCCTTTAACATTAAATAATGAAATTAGCAACAGTATATGGGTTCTAGCCTGTGTGTCATTGCTGGCTTCCATGTCTCTGAGGTTTTCTCTACTGACAGATCACAAAAAAACACGTACTTATAGTAACCCATTTATGAACCTGTATCTGTATTTTTATGTCTAGATGTTATATTTTTATTCAGTCAAACATGAATTCACATGAGGTCTATGGCTCTAATCCGTTGCCATGGAGATCATTCTGTCTGTTTCTTTGTGTCAGTGTGCAAAATCCCTGCTTTTCACCCATGTAGTTGTTCCACCTTAGTACACACAACGGCAAACATGAAGTTTTGTCATGTAATCATGATACAGTTAGTTCCTTTATTGCCATATGGATTCCTTCTAGAATCAACCCACCTCTAAAATGATTTTTTAAAGTTGCACTTATTCACTGCTTTCGTGAACTGCTCCAAATCTACCATCACGGTGATATATACTGTAATTTTACTACTCCAGAAATCCTCTGAGCTCTGCCCTGGTTTTCCTTCTTCTATCTCCCAGGCCCCAGGCTTTAAATTTTGACTTCTGAATAACATATACAAGGAATAAAAAAAAATGTTACCTTTCCAGACGGACCTTCTATTTCACCACTGAAAAGTGCGTTTACGATTCCTCCGTGTCTTCTGTGGCTTGTTATAGCATTTCGTTTTATTGAAGAATATTATTCCCTTTATGGATACATCATTGTATACTTAGTCATACAGCTGATGAGTGATTCTAGCTTGGTTGCTTGTAGTTTGACAATTATGAATAAAGCAGACATAAACTTTAATAGGAAGTTTCTGTGTGGATATAAATTTACAAATAAACCGAATGTGTCTCTAAGACGATGACAGTTGGGACCTTCAGTAAGATTACTGAGTTTAGTAGGAGTTTACTGAGGTGCTGGTTGTCCTACTTAATGCTTCACTAGTTTTCCACCTGTTGGTATTTTTAGTTTTCACAATTCTAATTGTCGTTTAGTGACTAGCTGTGATGTTTTTCACTTACAGTCTTTAGTGGTATGAGACTAGATGTCACTGAATATGTGTATCCTTTGCACACTTTGTCGGGGGAAGCATATTATTTTATGACCCATTTTTAATTGGGTTGTGTGCTTAGGGTGGAGTTTTAAGAATTCTTCATAAATCTTTGGTAAAATTCCTTGTCAGATAGGTACTTCAATAGTTTAAACAAGTAGCACTCAGTCTTTATTATCTCCTTTTTAACTATTTTTTTTTTAAGATCATGGAAGCCTGTAAGGAAATAGAGTTTTCCAGGTGGCCCAGAACTTGCCCATAAGAATTTACAGCAATGGTGACAGCATGCACAAGCACATGCATGCTCAAACCAGACAAAAACCAGCATAGAAGTGGGGAAATGGGCAAGAAGAGGAACTATTGGCAACTGATCCCTGCTGGGAGAGGGAAAGTTGGTTTTCTTTAAGGGAGTGACACTACATAGACTGACCAGGCTCCAGTGGATGAACTGACACTGAGGGACATATGGGAACTCAAACTTGACTCAATAGCCTTAACATATATGACAGAATACATGAAACCTAGTGGGGATGGGGGACTATGGGGAGGTACAGATTAAGATGTATGAAATGCACAAAAATTTGATAAACAATTCAAACAAAAATTCACACATGAATACAATGTATCTACTCCCCATTCCCTTCCTCCATCTCCCTTTAGGCCCCATCAACTTCATGGCTTCCTTTGGTTTTTCGTAACCCATTGAGTCCATTGAGTGTAGCCCGTACGTACATCAATGTGGTATCAGCTAATACCACAAGCAACCTACCCATCCGTAGCCACCCCCAAAACAAAATGGGTCTCCCTCCATGCACACTTGTGCTGTCATCTGTCTCCAACATCCCCTTGATTAGGTGTGAAGCCTTGGGATGTCTTGCACTTTCTATGTTGGGATTTTTAACTGGTTGGGTATTGTTCAGGTAAGCAGAGCTTCTGTGAGTTCACGTGTGCAGCAGTTATATCATGTCCAGAGAGGAGCATTTCCCAGCACTCCTCCCCATCTTCCAGCTCTTACCCCATTTCTATCTCTTCTGTGATGCTCCCTGAGCCACAGGTGGAGGGTTAATATTGAGGGAACAGTAGTATGAATGTACCAGCTACAGCTGAGCACTCAAAGTCACTTGTTTTCAGTTCACTGACAAGTTAGGAGTCTGCATTAACTGCTACCCACTTCAATGAGAAGCTTCTATGACTAAGGTTGGGAGGAACACAAATACTTATGAACTTAAGCATAAATACTAAAAAGCAGTTTGGCAACATGACCGTTTAGCAAAACAGTAGGCTTTCCCCTTGGGCCTATCACATCCCTAGCCTTGAGATTGATGGTGCTTATAGTACAAGACCGGAATTCCATCCAGTGGAGCTCATCCAGTCAAGAGAAAGGTGTCTCCCCACTTAACAGCTTTGCCACTATTACACCAGTGGTCACACCTTCCCTGGTAGGTATTGCAGCATGTAGGAACCAGTGCTGGCTAAGACTGTTATTACCTTTTCTCCCCAACAGCCATCATAGCATCTTCAAGCACTGTGAAAGCTGGCCTGCAAGGGAGAGCACTTTCTGATGAGTTCAAGATCTATTCATGTCTTATAACCAAAGAGTGTAGAGTCTTAGCAATCAAATCTTGCCATCTAGTTATGAGAGCCAACCAAGAGCAACGGAAAGCACCTATATTGTTTTGAGTTCCTCTAGGGCCTCCTGACCAATAACGTGTAGGGACGTAACCTGGACCTGGCATTGAAATTTTCATTTAATAATCTTTGTTGGGTACCTCTGTTCAAACAATTGGCCCATTTTAAAATGGGTTAGGAAACTGAATAGAAAGTTGTTAAAATAAGAAATTCAAATGGCTAATAAACATTTTAACAAAATTCACCATCCTTAGCTATCAGGGAAATGCAGATGAATTCAGTCCCACTCTAGTCAGAGTGCCCATCACCAGGAATACTGATGGTAACAAATACTGGTACAGATGTGGGGTAAGGAAACCCTTATGCGCTGTGGTAGGAGTCTAAACTAGTGCATCTATTTTTGGATATCAGTCTGGAAATTTCTTCTAAAAACTAGAAATAGATTTACTATATGACCCAGCTAGCCACTCCTACGCATACACCCAAAGAACTTTATCACTGAATGTTCAGTCCCTTAGCGGCATCCTTTGCCAATAGGCTTTCATTTTACTGAATTTCAGTAAAAATTTCTTGGTGCATCTTGTACTGAATACACTTTGTTAAACTCACATCGCCTAGATTTTCTCCTGTGTCTCTACCAGGATTTTACAGAGTGTACTAAACATTTTACACGAATGAGAAATTTTGAGTTCATGGGATTCATACTTGCATGTAGTTCATTCCCTCCCTTGTTATCTCTCCCGCCTTTCCCCTCCTCCAAATATATGAATATGGATTGCCAGTATCGTTTGCTAGAAAAAAATATTTCCTGTGATAATTATCTTTGCACCTTGATCCAAGATAAGTTGGCTGCATCTGTGTGCCTGTTTCTGGGCTGTTATTCATCTCCCCTTTTCACAGTGTCAGGCTTCCTAGATGACTGGAGGTTGTTTTGTAGACTGCATATCGTTGGTCTACCAGCTTTTATTTTTTAACGATTACACTGGTGCTCTTAGGCTTTTGCTTCTCCATATGAATTGGTTTGTGAGTGTATTCAGTTTTGTCTTACTTTCTCTTTTATAACTTTATTTAAAATACCATTAATCTACTGTCTGTACCTATATAGACTAGAACCTTCTAGTAGCAACACAAGTATTAGGATGCTCTACAGGCAGAACTGAGCAAGGAACTGATATATTTTATTCATCTATATAAAGTATTTATTAAATCAACTTAAGCTGAAAAGAGCAATCATCTCACACTTAAGAGGCTGAGAATCCAGCAGTTGCTTGGTCCTTGAGGCTGGTTGCCTCAGCAGCAAGAGTAGCCCCACAGTGGCCATCTTACACTGGAGAGGCTGACAATCAGGAGAGTTGCTCAGCCCAGAGGACTAGGTGCCTCAGTAGTCCCAAACTGACTGAAAACCTAGAGAATTCCCAGAGAGTCCTGGTCCTTAATCAGTGATGGAAGCCTAGAAAGAGTGTTTCTGGTACTAGCGAAGTACTTAACAAGGTAAATTGACTTGGCACAAGAAAGCAAAAGGCAAATAATCCTTTTTCTGCTGTAATACCCTTTATTATCTGGGCCTTTCTGTTAATCATTGTCCATTGAGAGCACTTTTATGTTTTAAGGTCTAAGAATATTCATAAGTAATTTTATGGATAAGGTTGGTAAAGGGCAGTAGTGAGCTGAAAATAAGCCTTTGTTGACATACAACAAGAGAAGGGAATTTTTTTAACGAGTCATAAAATGATGAAGAATCACATAAGCAATCATCTCAAAATGCATCGTAAATGCGTCCATATTCCCATCTTATTCAACCGTTTATCCTCATTTGCTCACTCATTTATTTTCTTTTAACTGGACTCTGTTGCTTCGAGGCTCACAGAGGAGGCAGTCTTTCCTTTGTTGAGGGTGGTCCCTGGCAGAATGGACACCTGTATGCCCAATTTATGGTGGAAGGGAATTGCAGCCTATCTTCTTTTCTCCTTAATATTCAAGCTTTTAAGCCTGTTCTTTGACCCACATTATCCTTCTTTCTAAAGGGAGCCTTTAACCTTTGTCTTCCACAGTAATTTATAAATGAATTAAAATGAGTCACTTTCTCATTATAAAATTTTATAGCAAAACACAGCCTCCTCGATACCACTGTTCCATTTCAAAATAAGATATGAATTTATGTCATTCCCTTGGACTCTTATTCTAAGTAATCAAAATATCTTACAAGAAAGATTCTAAGTATAGCACATTGTTTATAAGATTATATTTATTTTGTACTATTAGTTTTCATTTCTGCACTCAAATTTCTTAAAATTATAGAGAAACTACTAGGGAAGAAATACACACTGTCTCAGGAGGGAGAGGGGCTGTTATTTCTCACACATGAGAATGTTCACAAGCACATTAAAGTATTCGACTCAAAAGAGGACTAGATAATAAATATGCATGGATTCCATGTGAATTTAGCACTCATCAAAGATAGATTTGCTACATTAGCAGATTATTTTATTCTTATTTTAAACATGGAAAAATATGTTTCTTGCCATCTCATGCATTTTAGAAGAGTACTTTTCTAAGAAGCATGTCTAAAATATTAGAATATTTTAAATTTAATATTTGAAAGTATTTCTAATTTAGCAAAGTGTGATGCAATGATATTATTCAAACCACTAAGCTGTGTTTTTTTTGAACAATTTTAAACTTTATTAAATAAAAACTATATAAACACAACTGTAAGATAAGAAAATAAGAAAATAAAGAAAAAATTAAATACAAACTATCATATGTAGATTATTGTATAATTGGCAATATCAACACTAAATACTAAACCCCCACTTCCACAATGGGAATGAG
>NW_008351881.1:2131518-2133098 GCF_000622305.1 Nannospalax galili | reverse complement strand
TCAAATCAAATTCCAAGAATAAGACACCAAAAATAATGTCTGTAGATGGCTGTAACACCTAACACTCCCGGACAGCCAGTCTCTTGGCCACAGTTTCACAATACTGTGGTTGTCTTGTACTGCGTGATGCTTCTGAAAATTATCAGCCTGTAACAGTCATTTTAATTTCTTTTACTATTTTTAAGCTTTAAAAAAAAGCTCCCCGAACACTTCAATTTGGCAGGTACAGCTTCAGCACTGGGCTAATGAACACTTCTTCCCTCCTCCCACTGATGTCCATCCTGGTCCTCAGCAGAGACTGACACTTTGATGGGCACTCCTTTCAGGAATAAAAAGTTCAAACAACTAAGAGTTGATAGTTGAACACTGAAAAATGGTGACTGCCAAGGTTTGCAAAAGAGTTAGTGAAATCATATAAACAATCACAGTGGAGGAGGGTGACAAAAACAATTCATAGAATAAATCTAGCATTTTCCAGATCCATGCAGAAATAACTGCTTAAAGCAACATATTTGTGAGCATGCATTCTGGTGCGGATTGAACAGCTTCTAAGCTCAAAGTAGTTACATGTATCTTAACAGACAGTATTAGGAGTAACTTTCCCATGCCCCAAGATAGGATTATATTGAGGAGACAGGGGGCTTCATCCTGGTTCAAATGCCTTCAACCCCTCCTGCCTGAGCTAGGTAGGAACATTGATAGAAAGGCAGAGTTGCCAATCAGGTGGATGTTGTCACAGCAAGAGCCTATGCAACACTTCCCATACCATCCTCTTCCTGAAGACAGGAATGTGTTGCTGAGAAAAGGTTAGGGGTTGATCCCGAGAGATATAATCTGCATATTTACAAGTGAACATTCCACAGTCACTCCCGTTCATCTGTTGAGGGATTTCCTCTGCTGTCATGCTAAATTGCTTCCACTCCAAAGGGTTCAGATCAATATTCCTCCGAGTTTTGCTCTCATTTTGCAAATATTGGAAAATTATTTTGCAGATACTCTCTCCTTTCTGTCCCATTGAATCCAAGTATACAATGCTCTTTTTTCTGAGGTCTATGACCACCAGGCTCCAATGCACCTTCCGATGAATAGGTACCAGAATCAGTTCTTTTGCAAAGAGATTTACTCCCCGAGTCCATCTTTTGACAGAACTATAACCCCCATACTTTAATTTGGGGTAAAAAAAAGTGTTAAACACATGAAGTTCTGGATAGCCTTGACTTTGACTTCTTTCCACTAGAAGATTCATGTAGAAGTTAATAACTTCATCGTTGAGCCATTGACCATCCTCCAGTGTCTGGATGTCTCTTCGAGTAATTTGCAATTTGAATGCACTACTTAGGATTTCGTCTTGTGGCCCTGGGCCTAGTGCATCACTGATTTCCTTCTCCATGTCCTCTGTAACATCAAGGACATCATCATTCACTGCTCTGCCCTTTTCCTGGTCTGCAAGGGGCTCTTCCTCTGTTTCAGGTATTGACATTTTGTTGGTAAGTAGGCCATTGCTATCTCCAGCCAGAAAGATTTGGGCTGGAGCTCCCCACAGTAAGTCAGGAGCCAAGTGCTGTCTACTCTTTTCTTCA
>NW_008351881.1:2109409-2124045 GCF_000622305.1 Nannospalax galili | reverse complement strand
TGGTTTTTCATGTTATTATTTTTTCTCTGTGATTTTGACATGTGAATTTCTTTTGTAGTTTCTGACTCTTGTGTGATACTCGGGCCTTCAAGTTTAGTTCTGCTTCTTTTTTTGAACTTTATGTGTCTTTGTGGTTTACTTTTTGGGTATGAAGAGCTGGTTCTCTAAGCTTCTGGTTCTCTCTTTTGATTTTATATTGTAGTGGCTGGACTGATTTTGTCTTCAGGAGTTCCGCGGTGGCCCACTTCCAATGTGGGTCAGAAGTTTTTAGACTTTCTCCTTGGGTCTGGAATCTTCTAAGAATGATTTTGGCCTCAGGAACTTGGGTGTTGGACTGACCTGAGACCCTGGCCATGGCTGTGCCACGCAGGGATGCAAAGGCAGATGGGGTGGGAATAAGCCCCAAGATTTCCCAGGGAGTGGATTGAGTAGCTGGGTTTTACTGGATGCAAAGGATCAGGGAGAGGCATGTTAAGCCTCAGAGCCCCAGAAAGAGGCTGTCAGCCCCAGAAAGAGGCTGGCGGGTGTTGCAGGACCAGGGAAGCAGAGAGAGTTGATGGCAGGCCGGGTCCGGAGGCAGTGCTCTTGGGGCCCAAGGAATGCACCAAGCCGGTGGGGGTGAACAGGGTCAGGAATCAGCACTGGCTCCCCCGGTGTCTGTGGCCCCAAGACTAGGAATGGCACAGGGCCCAAGCTAGGAGTAGAGAACAGCGGGGGGAGATGGAAGGGTGAGCGCGGCTGGTGGAGTCAAGGTGCGGAGGGCTGCAGGGTAGACTTACCCCAAGAGAGGCCTGAGGGCGGGAGAGCTAAGCTGTGTTGTTTTAAAATCAATGATCCTAAATATCTTATTCTTCTTATGACAGTAAATGGATGAAAACTGTGATTTCAAAACAAAAATAAGGAATCCCGCGTTTATACACATAGCAGCTGCAAGGGTGAATTGTAAGATTGTGAATATGTGTGTTCCTGTGTGTGCGTGTGTGTGTGTGTGTGTGTGTGTGTTGTATATCTACCAAGCAAATTTCTTATGATCATGATTTGCCACATGTCAATATAACTATGGCAGGAAGTCACAGGTACACAGAACCAGCAAGCTGTAAAGCATTACCAGGTGGTGCCTGTGCACACTGATGTACATGTAAGCTGGTTGCTTCAGCAATGGTTTTAGTAAGTGTGGGACTGATACATTTCAGAGAGCTCAAGTCAAATATAAAAACATCACAGTCTGCATTGTTACAGCAAAAACTATTGAATGTCACATAGATATCCAGGAGACAACCATCAGGGATTGTATAGATGTGTGTATTAAGGGAGAGGAAGATAGAAAAAAATTTCTATTTTAAGGAATTGGTTTATAAAATTGTGCAGTACAAATCTATAATTCAACTGACAAAATCATCAAGCTGGGGACTGAAGAAGAGCTGTTGTCAGAGCTAAAGTCATAACACCTGCTGTTGTCAGAGTTCCCTCCTCAGGGGAAGTCACACTCAGGCCCTCCGCTTACCGGCTGAAACAAGTTCATATTACTATAGTTGATTTGCTTCACTCAGATTCTATTGATTTAAATATCAATCTTGCCCATACACACCCTCTTAGAAACATATCTTGAGTAACACTTCCCAAATGTCTTGATGCAACGGCCCAACCATGACACTTTCTACATTGGCACATTTAAACAACCATTGCATATCATGACCCCTAATCCATTTTGATTTTAAAAGAACAAAACATGATGAACAAAAAGCAGGTCACCATCTAGATTGTTTATGTCTTATGATGAAACTGATTTCTGTAAGTTCATGCATGATTTGTTTCCCAGCTAAGACACTAAAGAACTCTATAAGGATCCCCCACTTTTTCGTCTTACAGTATCCCATCCATACTTCATAGGAGTGAAATCTGACATGAGGTTTTGTCTTGTTACCAACCACACCAGTCCCACATAAGCATTTGAGAAATATTCTCGTTTAATTCTCAGGAAAACAAGAGTGAGAAATGGTCCCAAACTTATAAAAACCTTGTGCAATAGATTTGGAACAAATGTCTTAAATCCCTTAGTATCCATAAGCCCTTATTCTGGTGGGAGGTCCCAGTAGATTTCACATAGCTTATTTTCGGTGTTAGAGTCTATACATGAGAACCCTTTTTGTAGATATTTTGCTTTCCCAAATGACCAATTACAGTTATACTGGCAAAATAGTGCAAGAATTCTCCTGGGAAGATGGAAGATATATATGTGTGTACGTGTGTGTGTGCATATATATGCATACACACATATTTATTTATTGCCAAACTGTTCTTCTATAGGAAGCAGCCAACCCCTCAGTCATTGGATTCTAGAATCTATCAACTAATCTGTTTGTGGGAAATGAGGAATAAATTTCATCATAATGAATCGTGTCAAACTTATGTTTATTCTTCATTGTTCTCCAATTTTATGATTAAACAATAGTTTTGTATGAATCTTACCACAAGCAGCATCACAATTACCTATGCAATGTGAAAAAAAAAAAGCCTGTGAATCAAGGCATCACTACAGTCATTTTATGGTCCCTAAGCATTTTGGTAGCTCTACATATCTCCTCTGTTTTAGTGGTTAAGTTCCATATTTACACTGTCATGGTCGAGAATCCAGTCAGCATCTCTGCATGCCTTAGAGCCTGGTAGCCTTCTGCCTTTCACCTGTAGCTGCCAGCCTTTCTGTTTCCCTTTCACCAATGAGCCTTCTCATTCCTGTAGGATGGAGTCATCCCAGCTCTGCTAGTAACATGCCATTCAAGAATGAGTTCTCATCTCATAGGAACCTAACTGAATACTAATGATCCTATCTACTGTAGCCTCTATCTTTCCTCAATACTTTGCTAAACAGCATTGCAACATCTCCACTGAGTTTCAGCCTCTTTTGTTAAAACTGTTGAAAAATGCTTAGAAATAGCTACCACTCTACTCACGATTAAAAGACTGAGAAATTCACAAATATTCTTCAGTGGAACACAGCATAAATGAAGGTTTTGTGTAGATTATGGAGGAGAAGATTAATCACAAGAAAACTCTTGAATCCATCTTTCTTTTCTGCATTTGAAATATATATGATTTTGAGTCATATAAGATATTTTGAACAATTGTCCTTGTTAAACTTGTTTTCTTACATTGCTCCTTGCTATGCCACCACAGTAATCTTAAGCCCACTCTGGTCATTGTAGAAGTTAGAGTTTTTAGCATCACTGTAAAATCACTTGTTTAGACAATCCATTGAACGCCTCAATCTCCAATAGCCTTTAAATGTGTGACTGCCTCATCATGCTCTTCAGTTGTCCTCCTTGTCATGAAACGTCCATCAATCATTTCTCCATTGGATCCTGGTTTCCAGACATGGTATCTGGAACTGGGAGTGGAGAAAATCAGAGTATGCTTGAGAGAAAAGTGTGGGCAAAGTAAATATCATCCTCTACTCTAAAACCCCAACCAAATGAGGGAAGGCATTTAAAACCTTAAGTTGAGAGACAATAACAATACAGAGTGTGGTTCTTGAGTAAATGGCATGGAAGTTGCTTTGAAGAAGACAGGCTGAGCTTTGGGAAGCAAAATGAACGGGGGGTGGGGGGAGAACCACAAACAATTTTAATATTGTTCTTGCTGAAGTATTTCTCTGTTTGTCTCCTCTCTCTTCTTTTTGCCTTTCTATTCTTCTTGTTGCTTTCTAGATAAACTCGAAGTAAAAAATTATATTGATCTTTTGCTAGCAGCATATTTCCATAGCAAGGAAATTCATGAAGCTACTATGCGGCCGTCTTTCCCTGTACAGATAGATAGAACTGCTCTCAGGGCCCCAATTTAATAAAATAATGTCATTAAGCATGTTAGATGAATAGCTTAATGAGGAGAAACAATTTATTTAGTTATGTGTGTTACAGAGGAAAAAAAAATACTTTGGAAGATCAAGTCATCTCTAAAGAAGGCTAACTCCCAAGACATTAGCGTTTAGAATCAAGAATCAGACCGAAACTGTCACTTGGCTTTTCAGCGCTCCATTCCAGTGTTTGGGGGGCATAGTTACCTCTACAGCATCTGCTGAATTTACTAGGTAGGATTTACATCCCTGAAATTTGCCATTATATCCCAAGGTTCCGTACAATCAAGAGCTGCACACCATATTAAACAAGCCTTTCTGCATGTAAAAGTTGAGTATTTGAGAAAGAAGTTCAGCTTTCCAGCTCATTCAAGTAATGTTTCATACAGAGATAATTTCTTTGCGGGCTCTTGGACTAAGGCCTCACATTGTTTGTTTCAGGCAATCTCTGGTCTTTACAAGCAAACAGAACTCTATGCATGGTTTCCAAAATCGGGATTTTAATACATAATCATTCTCCATTGTATCATTTACATTGTGAAAATGGTAATGAATCAGCCCTTATTCACAGCTCTGCCTCACGTCACACTGTGCTTCAGCTGAAGCATATTTTAAGTGGCAGTGAAATTCCTTTGAGTCTTTGCTTTGATTTTGCCGTGAAATCTCCTGATGATACCTCAGCAGCATGCTGCTAACAACCATTTGTGACTTTATAATTTATGTAACAATGCATCACCGGAATTCTATCTGTTCACCCTTCTAATTTCTCTACTGATCATGCTAGAGACCCATGCAGAGTTGGGGAGAGGGTTGTAACAGCCTTGAGAGCAGTGGATTTCCCTTGGAATTGTTTGGGCATCTCAGTGAGGCACAGGAGGCTTAATGCTAGCCTCAGAGGCACATCCCTGGGGAGGGATAAGCATCTTTTAATTCCTGCACACTTTGTTTAACTTTACTTTTGTAGGTACTTTAAAGAGAGGATTTACTTTTTAAATTGATGCAGCACAATTTAACTAATGGCTTTCCACATACCACTTACTTAGCTGGAGTCATCAGTCTTTAAGACTCTTACTCTTTAAGAGTAAGACTTGTAAGTCCCTCAGATGAACTTCTCATATTGTAATATGGATAATTGTCTCCAAATACATCTCATCTATTCGACCAACAGTCATGTCTTGGGTACCAACCTTATACTAATTTGCCAATTGATAAAGGTTGCAGCGATGAGAAGATGCCTGTAGTTAAGCCACTCTCACTGAATGAGAACGATAAAAACATAGTTATGTGATATAAGAAGCAAGGTAGTGTGTTTTATGCATAAGGCAGTTTTTCTTTTTAAGTACTCATCTGCATGATACCCAGACGGAAGCAGAGCATGGTAAAAAGGTAAGAATTCAAAAAGCAGCACAAGTTCCAGTATTTTGTAGTTTTGTTACCAATCTATTTATCTACAATGATATTTCTTAGATGTGTACTATATATATTCTTAACTTCTGTAAAGAAATGTATTTTTGTGTGTGCTTCTCTTTTTAGTGAGTTTTATCTTGTTTCCACTATAATTAGAAGATATTATTTGCAGAATTATTATTTTCTGAAAAATTTTGAGGGTTCTCCTTTGAAATTAAATAATACTTGATTTCTGTGAACACAACACACTTCTGTTTTACAACTTCTTCACTTTTAAGTCTCCTTGAGCTCATTCTAACACCCTCTTCGAAAACTCATCTCTCTAGAACATGCCATGAGCAGCTCAGCTCTGTGTTGTGGAGCCTGCAGTTCTGTAGTCCTGAATGATTTACACAGCCTTTCCAGACCGGAGCATCCTCTCTGGAGTCCCTATTTTCAGTTGCTTCTGCCTCATGAGCACCTCTGCATCTTGAAACTGCCTGTATTTCATTCTCCTTTACTCCTTTATCTTTGTGTCCTTACTCCAAAGCTGGAAAACTCATGGCTTAAGTCTCAGACTTCCTTTTCTAACCATTCCTCCCACTTTGTGGAAAGTATTTCCCTTCTGTGATTTCTCTGCCACATGTGCTACACTGACTTCCATAGCTTCCAGAAACATTTTTTTCCTTGGAAACTCAGATTTTGACACCTGATTTCTGATATCTTCATATGACTAACAGGCATCTTGGAATTGACATATTCACAATGACTCTTACTGTCTACTCCAGCTTACTATCATAACGTGGTCTTCTTCAGCCACATAAATGCTGACCCTATCCAAAGTCAATGAAAATGCACATCAAATCTGTTCAAACCATGCTCTAGACACTTGTCACCTCCACTCCTACTGCTCCAAGTTCCATTTATATCTCTTCTCCACATCCTCTCAATAGGCTTTTCCATCATGCCTTTCTTTGCTTCTCATCCTCACCCTCTTCAAGTTGCCTCTCAACATCTGGCCAGAGTATTCTGTCAGGTTTCTATGCAAAATGTTCCGTTCACTTTCAGTGTCATTTGGAGTTTGTCAATGTCTAATTTCTAAGACAATCCTGTACCTTTGGCTGATCAGATCACTTCCATAACTTCTTCTACTTCTCCTTTTTCTCCTTCAGAATACAGGCCAAACATCTGAAATACTAATGTTCCGTTCACTTTCAGTGTCATTTGGAGTTTGTCAATGTCTAATTTCTAAGACAATCCTGTACCTTTGGATGATCAGATCACTTCCATAACTTCTTCTACTTCTTCTTTTTGTCCTTCAGAATACAGGCCAAACATCTGAAATACATATGCATAACTCTTATCTCTAGGGGTAAAAGAAAGCCCTTGATTGGTGAATAGGAGATGTGAGGGAGAAGTAAAGGCAAGAGCAATTAGCACTACAAGTTCCAGACAGGGAACTAAAAGAAAGTCAGAGCAGGGCAAATTTCAAATATTCATGAGGATCCATTGGAGTTTCTCAATGAGAACTTCCAAAAGCATCCTTCTATTGGGTTCCTCCTCATTTTTCTTTTGTCTTCCAAGGCTGGACTCGAGACTGATGGATTCAGGATTTGCTTTCAGGTATTTTGTAGTTGGAGTGGTTAGAATCAGTGTCAGTTCCCTCGCAAAGCTTCTAGATAGGGGGAGAAAAATTTATCCATCGTTTTAGAACAAAAGCTGGTTGTCTCCCTTAGCTGCAGGTGGGCACTACAGTATTGGAGACCAAGATTTGAAGTCTTACATCTGAGCAGCACTTTCTGCTTGAAACAAAATCACCCGTGATAAATAATTGTCTAAACAACATTTTATATGGACTTAACCATAATGTCTAGGACCTGTAATCCCTTAAACTCTTTTTTTATTATTTATTTAATAACCACATAATTAGAAGAAGCATTTCATTACAATAGTATTGACATATTCAACAACAATTTTCAGAGCAAAGATGCATCTCTTTCAAAACTGGATCTAAACTTTTAGGTTCATAGTTGCATTAATACAGTTATACAGTATTGTACTCAGTATAAACCCTACAAGACATAAAATTGAATGGGGTTTTAACCTTTAAAAATATCTCCATTTCATTTTAAAATATACTGTTTCATACAGAAAAGCATTTTTAATGCAACTAACACTTAGATATTTGCACATGCATCTCTAATCTCTCTATATGTGATTATTACTGGTACAGTCAGTTACTTTCTGAGATCCTTGACACCTGAGCATGGATACAAAGTCATTTGGTAGATTTCATTGGTAATGTTTTTCACATCTACTAACCTGAAGAAAATGTTTATGCTTCTCCCTCAAATATGACTCATTTTTTTAATTTATTGATTTTTTTTGTGTGTGTTTCATACAGATCATCCCAAACAATCTTATTCATCTATATACCCATATCCCAAATGGCATCCTCCCATAGCTTCCCCCCCACCCCACTGGAGCCCATATACTCTGTCATTCTTGTTGTTGTCCACTGTGTTGTCAGCTCCCCAGCCATTCCCCAGTGCTTGTCCATCTGCTGAGTCTAGTCAGCCATCTAGAGTGCCTTGTTTTAGTAAGATCAGCTCTTACTCATCTAACAGTAATCAGTTGTCAATATTCCTTTAGATAAAATGGGGTCTACTGTTCATTTTCCAAGTGCCATGCTGGGTTACTGTCTGGGAGTCTCTTGGGCCACCCTGGCCAACAATTCAAAGGATGATATCTCCTGTCTGGCATTGTTTCTTGTTATGCGGTCTTTAGCGATACACATGGACTCTTAAAGAATTATAATGATCCCTTTAATCTTTGGTTATACTTTCCTTTTGAGTGATTAAGACCATAGAGTTGGCCAAGATAAACCAATTTATTTTTACTCTTAAGGCTGTTTGAGGATCTGTTCCTCAGGGGTCACATGGGCTTGGGAGGAGCCCCTGGCTCTTTTCTTTTACCAGTTCTGCCTATGTGAAAATAAGCAAAGATCCTGTTCGACCATGGCTGGCTTCACTTGGAAGCGTGGATGAATATTTCCTCTATGCTGACCTTCCTCTTTGTAGAGTGGACACTGGTTCAAGTCCATCTGGTGGGGTCTCCATAGCCTCCTTGATCAAGAGGACAGATGACTCACCACAGTTACAGGACATTTTGAAAGATACTCCATAGTCCCCTGGAACTTAGGCAACCTTGTCTAGGAAGGAGCAAAAACTGTCCTTTAAGTCAGTAGGTTGTTGGACTAATATGGTTCCCTCTGGTTGTTTTTTTTAAACTAGCTAGGCATTATTTATCTCTCACATTGTCTAACCTTTCCAACATGTTTTCCCCATTTAAAGTGCCCCCATTTTTCCCATTTCTCCCTTAATAATACCCTTCTCCTATGGTCCAGCCTCTCTTGAGCTCCTTCTTTCCCTTTATCCCCAAGGTTCCTTTTAAAACCCTCCCTTCTCACTCCCCTTAACCCCATTTTTATCCATATCTCCCTTATTAACACCTGTTTCCCACTGTTATTCTCTGTCAGATCTTTTCTTTCCTTTTACCTCCCTGGTTCCTTTTCATTATTCTGGTTCCTGGAGTTGTGCTGGAATATTCAGATAAGGTTCTGATGCTAGGATCCACAAATGAGGGAGAACATACATCGTTAGTTTTTCTGAGTCCGTGTTACTTCACTTATTATAAGAATTTGTAATTCCATCCATTTACCTACAAATTTCATGATTTCATCTTTCTTTAATGCTGAGTCAAACTCCATCCTATAAATGAACCAAATTTTCATTATCCACTTGTCGGTTGAGGGACACTTAGATTGCTTCCATCTCTTAGCTATTGTGAAAAGAGCAGCAACAAACATGGATGTACAAGTGTCTCTGCAATAGGATGAATTCTTTGGGTATATGCCAAGGAATGGTATAACCAGGTCATATGGTTAGTTCATTTTTAGTTTTTTAAGAGTTCTCCACACTGCTTTCCATAGGGGCTCCACAAGTTTGCAATCCCACCAGCAGTGAATGAGTGTTCCCCTTTCTTGACATCCCATCCAGCATTTGGTATCATTTGTTCTCTTGATCCTAGCCAGTCTAATTGGGGTAAAATGATACCTTAGGGTGGTTTTAATTTGTATTTCCCTAATTACTAATGATGTTGAACACTTTTTGTGATGTTTCTTAGCCATCTTTACTTCTTCCTTTGAGAACTCTGTTTAGATACCTATGCAAGGTGGGGCCTTTAGGGCCCCACATATCCCGCTTTTTATTTTTATTTTAAGGCCGGGCTGACTTTATTTCATGGGTTACCCACCTCATAGGCAGCTCCCTGAGGAGAGATGGCTATCTCCTGCCTCTAATCTTATGCTTTTTTGCCTGTCTTAGGTTGTGTCACTTCTGAGCAAGCCTTGTCCGTCATTGGATCGTGCACCTGGCCACATGCATGTCCTGTCTTAGGAGTACTTCTCATGGGACATCTTACCCATCCTTGACTAAAAATGTGTCATAATTAAGGGCAGCCGCATGGGTAATGCCAGCCCATGACAGTCTTAGTCTCTGCCTAACTCGGTTAGCCAAGTGTGGGCAACCGGAGGGGTTCCTGGGGAAGTCCGTAATCATGAGGAGGTGGGCCGTGGCAGTTCCAAGGGTCCTCTGTCACTGAATTATCTGGTAAAGACACTTAAAGATAAGCATTATCAAGAGAAACAAAGCAAGTCATGGCATAGGACAAGTTGAAATACTTCTGAGACCATGTACCTTTTAGCCAATCAGCCGTTGTAGAGGCTGACTGGCAATGAAGCCAAGGAACTGTATACTTCACCTCAGATGGATATAAATAAAGAGAGGAATTTTGTCTCATGAACTATTGTCCATGGACCGTCATGCTAGTCAGTCGGATCCTGGCCTACCCACTTAAGGTTTTTCACAGGCACCCATATAGGGTTTGAATCTCCTGTAGGGTAGACACACCCAAAGCCTTGACCCATGGTTAGCAATGGATGTGGTCTTTTCCATTGCCTGGTAATGGGATCCTTCCATCTTACCTGTACCTCAGGTCTCTGCTCCTGTCATCCCCAATGCTTCTGAAACTGGGATTCCAACGGATTTTTTTGAAAATTATGAACATTAATAGTGAATAAGGCCATACCCAACTGTTGGTGGGGGCTTACTTCCCCTTTTTGTTTCTGTAATTGAATTTTTAGGTTTTGATGGTTGGTTCTATAATGGCTTGACCTTGGGGATTGTAGGGAATTCCTGTATTGTGTTGAATTCCCCAAAGTGAGAAGAAATCTTTTAAATTTTTACTCACAAAACATGATCCATTATCAGTTTTGATTCTTTGCGACAATCCCAACATAGCAAAGCACTGGAGAAAATAAGACTGAGCATGTTTAGACTTCTCTCCTGTATGAGTGGTAGCCCAACAGGCATGTGAGAATGTGTCGATGGACACAAAAATATACTTAAGCTGTCCAAAAGGAGCATAGTGTGTGACATCCGTTTGCCATAAAGAATCGGGCCTGAGTCCCCTGGGGTTTACCCCTGGCTATTGTAGAGGCAGTACCTGCTGCCTCTGCATTACCTTGAGATAAAAGCCCAGGCAATCCTTGGTGCCCCCTAAGATGCTGTAAGAAGATAGGGCTTCTCTCTCTTTAAGGAATCTATGAGTCTGAATACTGTCAGAAAGCAATGGCCATGAGTTCCTTGAATTGAGCTGCTCTTTGGTTTCTCCATATCTTCCCTAGTCAGTGAAAACATTTTAGGCTTCACTAAGGGCTCCCTAAGGCCGGGACTTGACAAGTGCTGCTACAAGCAGGGCTGTAACATTCAGGCACAGGGTGGTTCCCCGGCCACTGGCAGGAACACTTAATGTTAGGGGCGGGGCCCCTCCCCAAGCCAGCTTCCCCCTGGCCTTTTCAGTTGTCCCAGAGCCGGTTGCAGTGCATAGCCAAAGGTCTTTGTTTCTTTGTTTTTTTGTTTTTTTTATTTTTTTAAATTGCACCCAGTGGCTGCTGCCGGTCCTGCCCAGCTTTTCTGTGAGCCCCTGACCCACTCACACATTAGCTTAAAGTGGGTGGGGTGAGCAGCTTTCACCACCGACCCCATGCACTCCGCCCTGCCCTTCTGCCCGGGAGGCTCTGAAGCTGGCCAGGGCACCGCGGAGGTGCGGTCTGTTACTTTGGCTGCTTTTGGTTTTACTTTGGTTGCATTTCTGCCTTCTTCCCATGATTCCCATGTATCCCTAGTAAAAACATTAGCCCCAAGTAGCCAGGGAGCCAAATGAATTGCCTCTGCCCAAACCTTTTGAGCTATGGGATCTGACTAATCCAATCCCCTGCTTTTAAGCATATCTCTCAGCACTTTAAGCACTGGGTCTTTAAACTTACAAGTTGCATTACCCATTTTTAGAGTCTTGTTTACCCTGAACTTCCTCCAATGCCCCAATCCATTTCCCTTCTTTCTTTCTTATTTCTTTTCTTCTTTTCACCTTCCTTTGAGCGCCACGTTGAGTGCCAGTTGCCAGGGGTTCGAACCAGCGACTCCTGGCACAGTGATGATTAGAGATGAGTAAGCACGCCATTCGCCAGCCAACGCCACCCCCATTACCCAGGGACACTCAGCCGCAATGGGGAGTCTAGTCAAGCAGGGTCTCATTTATTACAGGTGTTACAAAGCTTATAAAGGCACCTGGAAATCCCCCCTTCCCCCCCCCAGGGTGTATCTTAAGGATGGTCATGCACTGGTCATGCACTCCTCAGCAGTGCATTAAGTATTCTTCAGACTTTCAAGGCAAGCCAGGCTGTGTTTACAGGTGTTACAAAGCTTATAAAGGCACCTGGAAATCCCCCCTTCCCCCGCCCCCAGGGTGTATCTTAAGGATGGTCACGCACTGGTCATGCACTCCTCAGCAGTGTGTAAGTATTCTTCAGACTTTCAAGGCAAGCCAGGCCATGCCTCCAGTAACTTCCTTTCAGACCTGTGCAAGGTGGGGCCTTTAGGTCCCCACAATTTGTCCTCTTCATCTTAACCAGTCTAATCTTAAAGTTGTTTTAATTTGCATTTCCCTAATTATTAGTGATATTGAATATCTTTTAAGATGTTTCATAGTCATCTTTACCTCTTCTTTTGAGAACTCTCTGTTCAGCTCCTTAGCCCATCTTTTAATTGCGTTACTTCCTTTCTTGATTCTTTGTTTTTTGAGTTTGTTATATATTCTAGATGTTAAACTACTGTCAGATGTGATGCTGGTGAAGATTTTTGCCTGTTGTGTGGGTTTTCTCTTCACTTCCTTAGTTGCTTCTTTTGATGTACAGAAGCTTTTTAGTTTAATAAGGTCCCATTTGTTGATTCTTGACCTTGTTTCCTGGGCAGTTGATGTCCGGTTTAGAAAATCCTTTCCTACACCTGTATCTTGTAGGTTTTTCCCAATGTTTTCTTCTAACAGTTTCAGAGTTTCAGGCTTCACATTGAGGTTTTTGATCCATTTGCAGTTGACTTTTGTGCAAGGTGAAGGATAGGGGTTTATTCTCATTCTTCTACAGGTAGAGATCCAGTTTTGCCAGCACCATTTGCTGAACATGTGTTTCCTTCAGTGAATGTTCTTGGCCCCTTTGTCAAATATCAGGTTGCTGAAATTGCATGTACTCCTATTTGGGTCTTCAATTTTGTTCCATTGACCTACAGGTCTATTTTTGGGCCATTACTATGTTGTTTTTATGACTATAGCTCTGTATTACAGTTTAAAATCTGGTATAGTAATCCCCCCAGCATTGCTCTTAGCGCTCAGGGTTGCTTTGGCTATCCAAGGTCTTTTGTACTGCTGTATGAAATCTTTGGATTTTTTTTCCAATTCGGTGAAGAATGTTGTAGGGATTTTGATTGGCATTGCATTGAATCTATGAATGGCTTTTGGTAGGATGGTCATTTTCACAATATTAATTCTTCCAATCCAGGAGCATGGGAGGTCCTTCCATCTTCTAATGTCTTCCTCAATCTCTTTCTTTAAAGACTTGAAATTTTCATTGTAGAGATCTTTAATGTCTTTGGTCAGGTTTATTCCAAGATATTTTTTTGCAGGTATTGTGAAAGTGAGTGTTTCCATGTACTCTCTCTCTCTCTGATTGCTTGTTATTAGTATATAGAAAGGCTGCAGATTTTTGTAGATTTTGTCACCTGACACTTTACTGAAAGTGTTAATCAATGATAAGGGTCTATAGTTTTCTCTTTTGTTTATATGTTTGCCTGGCTTTGATATTAGAGTGATTCTGGCTTCATATAAGGAATTTGGAAGTTCTCTCTCCCTTTCTATCCTTCGGAATAAATTAAGTAGTATTGTATACAGATCTTCTTTAAATGTCTGGTAGAATTCTGCTGTAAATCCATCTGGTCCTGGGCTTTTTTAAGTTGGGAGGTTTTGTATTACTGTTTCAATTTCCTTATGTGTCATGGTTCTGTTTAAGCTCTTGATCTCTTCTTGGTTTAGTTTTGGTGGTTCCCATGCTTTTAGATGTGTCCATTTCTTTTAGGTTTTCAAATTTAGTTTTTAAAGTATTCCCTTATAATGTTCTGCATCTTTTTGGTGCCTGTGGTGATGTTTCCCCTTTCATCTCTGATACTGATGATTTGGAAGTACTTTTCTTTCTTTTGGTTAACTGGGCTAGGGGCCTATCAATCTTGTTTATCTTTTCAAAGAGCCAGCTCTTGGGTTCATTGATTCTTTGTATTGTTTTTTTTTTGTTTCTATTTCATTAATTTCTGCTCTAATTTTTGTTATTTCTTCTTGTGTTCTGGGTTTGAGTTTCATTTGTTGCAATATTGTCATTTATTTGTGTTCTTCCTGAATTTTTTAATGAAAACACTTAGAGTTATAACCTTCCCTCCTAAAGATTGCTTTCAATGTGTCCCAGAGGTTTTGTTGTGTTGTATTGTCCTTTTCATTTAGTTCCAGGACTACTTTTATTTCTTTCTTAATTTCTACTTTGACTTATTCATCATTCAGGAGTGTGTTGTTTAATCTCCATGTGCTCATGTAGTTACTAGGGTTTCTTTTGGTGTTGACTTTAAGCTTTATTGCATTGTGGTTTGATAGAATACATGCAATTATTTCAACCTTTTCATATTTGTTGAGGCTTGTTTTGTGCCCCAACATGTGGTCGATTTTGGAGAAAGTTCCATGGGGCACTGAATATAAAGTATATTCTTTGATGCTTGGGTGGAATATTTGGTAGATGTCTGTTAGGCCTATTCCATGTATGATATTGTTTAATTCAGACCTCTCTCTGTTAATTCTCTGTCTTGTTGACCTATCTAATGGAGACAATGGGGTACTGAAGTCCCCTATTATTAATGAGTTGTGGTTAATCTGGGTTTTAAAGTCCTCTAGTACTGCTTTTATGAAA
>NW_008351881.1:2082750-2109287 GCF_000622305.1 Nannospalax galili | reverse complement strand
GAGATTAGAATTGCAATACCTGCTTTTTTCTTAGTACCATTCGCTTGGTATATTTTTTTCCATCCTTTCACCTTAAGGTAGTGCCTATACTTGGAAGTGAAATGAGTTTTTTGCAGACAACAAAAAGATTGGTTGAATGGATTAGGAAACAAAACCAATCTGTGTCTTTTGACTGGAGAGGTCAGTCCATTGACATTTAAATATATTAATGAAAAATGATTATTGATTCCTGTCATTTTTATTTCTGTTCACATTCTTCATGTAGCTGTGCATTTCCAGAATTATACCTTCATTAAGTTTCTTTCTGTAACCCCTTGGGTATAGTCATTCCTTTCTTCAGCTCTTTGTATTGCTTCAAGAATTCTCTGGAGGGCTGGTTTTGTGGACGTGAATTCTTTCAGTGTATTTATGTCATGGAAGATTTTTTCTTTCCCCTTCGAGTATAATAGACATTTTGCTGGGTTAAGTAATCTGGGCTGGCATCTGTGGTCATTTAGAACTGAGAATACTTTGATTGTCCAGGTTTTTCTGGCTTTCATAGTTGGCACTGAAAAGTCAGCTGTAATCTTGATGGGTTTTCCTTTATATGTGACTTTTTTATTTTCCAGCTTTCAGTATTGTCTCTTTGTTCTGAACGTTTAGTGTTTTTACTATGATGTGCCATGGGGAATTTCTTTTCTGGTCCTGTCTGTTTGGTGTTCTACATGCTTCTTTTATTTGTATGGCCGTGTCATTCTTTAATTTTGGGAATTTTTCTTCTACAATTCTGTTGAAGATCTGGTCCATACCATTATCCTGAGGTTCTTCTCCTTCTTGTATGCCTATGCTTTGTAAGTTTGGTCTTTTTATGGTGTCACACATTTCTGAATATTCCATTCTTGTGTTTTCTTAAATTTTTCATAATTTTTGCTTGAGTGATCTAGTTCATCCACTTTATCTTCCAGTCTTTATACTCTGTTTTCCATTTCATTCATCCTTTTGGCTAGGCTTTCTCCCATCATTTCTATTTGGCTTACTGAGTGTTTCACTTCCTTCTTCACTTCAGCCTGAGTATTCCTCAATATTTCTGAGTCTTTTCTGAATTCATTCAGAAGTTTGTCCCTATCTTCTTTCAGTTCTTTGATTTCTTTGTTTGTGTGTTCTTTAAATTCACTGAATTCTTTTATCATGTTTATAATTGTTCTTTTTGAATTCCTTGTTTTGTGTTATATCTAGGGGGTTCTCATTGTACTCTTCTACAGGACTGTGGGTACTTGGTGGAGATACATTATTTCTGTTATATGTTATTTTTTCACTGTGACTTTGACATGTGGATTTCTTTTGTAGTTTCTGATTCTTGTGTGAGACTTGAACCTTCCTTTGTTGAGTTTATGTCTGCTTCTTTTTGTAAACTTTGTGTGCCTTTGTGGTTTACTCGTTGGTCCAGGCTTCAGGTTCTCTCTTTTGATTTTATGTTGGAGTGACCAATTGCTTTCATCTTACTGCTCAGGTGTTCCCACTGAAGCTCAAGTCTGATGAGGACCCAATGCTCTCAGGCTTTCTCCTAAGGTGTGGATCCCTCCAGGAAAGATGCTGACCTCAGGAATTGAGGGACTGGCCTGGCCTGGGAGGGATGTAAAGGGAGGTGGGTATGGAAACAGGCCCAGGAGCCCCCTGGAAACTAGAGAGAGGAATTGGGTTGGTCTGGATGCAAAGTATCAGGAAGGAGTGGGGAGTCTAGGCCAAGAGGTCAGTCCAGACGTCTGGGGTGCCAAGACAAGAAATGGGCCAGTGCCCAGGCTGGGGGACAAGATGGGGCAGTGGAGTTGTGAGGGTGACTGAGGCTGGGAGATTCAAGGCACGGTGGGCACCGCCAAACTTACCCAGAAAAGATGCTGGCCCCAGGAAGTTGTATTTTTACTTTGATTAAAGCTCTATACAGACAGGAAATTCTGTGATTGTTTGTCTCTGTGTGTATCACATGCTAAACACCAAAGTCTTGCTGGCATATAATAGGTATTAAAAAACATCTGTAAAAGAAAAAAGAATGAATGAGTGAGCAAGTGAATGCCATATCTGTTGTCAAGAGCTCAATGAATGCCTTTTAGTCTGCAACAAATAGACGAAGGTACAACTTAAACACACTATGCACACACAGCTGGTGTAGTGAGGATGCACGCATTAAAGAGGAAGTATAAAGCAGGAATGGGCCACAAAACAGGGTGGGCTACAAAGTGAGCTCAGCAAGCTCTCTCTACACAAAAGCTGTTTAGGATGTGACTGCCAGGCCTTTGGATTCTGTATCAGCCTGTCCCTGGCAAGGGACACCTGAAATTGCAATGTTGGTAAAGCATCATGACTGGCTGGCTTGAGGCAGTTTTCCAAGTGGGATGAGAGATGGATCAGGTAGTATTTCACTCTTAATCAGAAGGAAGTTGACTCACATTGTTAAAGAAGTTTTGAGCTATACTTACCATGCATGTGTGCTAAGTCCTTAAGGCTCTACCCCTGGAAGTCTTATTCCCAGAGCTGCAGAGTTCATTCCCACTCCTCCTTCTGGAGGAGATCTACCTCTCTTTTTTCCTGATGGAGTATGCTGCCCACACATACTCACAGGCCTGCACTTTCCACTACACTGTATTGCTAGTTCAATTGCATATTTGTTGCTTATCGTCTGTCTCCTACAACTAGAAAATATGATCTGCAGAACAGAATTGTTTTTCTGTTTTATGCAGTTTAAAAAGGAGTACCCAGAACCCATGCACCTAGTACACTGTGCATAGTACTGCAAATACTTGTGAAGTGAATGAATCAGAACGAATTTAAGATTTCTTACCGTTTATCACTTTGAACTCTGAACAGTCAGGCCACTTCTTCTAATTTTGCTATCAGATGTAAGGAGAGCAAGCCATGACTGCCAGTCATAGCACGGGCTGCAGCCCGCTGGTCAAATGTCCCACGTCCAATTTTTAAAAACAACTAAGATGAAAACGAATCCTAACAGGACACCCAAAAGCTTAAAGACAATAATTTGGTCCTTCTGTATTACAGCATCTCTAATACTGTCTCTAATTTATTAGCTCAGGATACATTTCCAAATCATGTGAGGATAAAAGGTACCTGAGTATGCTTAATGACTAGGGAAGACTCCCTCAAACTAGTTTGTCTTCTGACAACTTTCGCCCTGCATATTAATGCAGGGAAGATGCAATAGAGGAGAGTGCCACCAGAGGGCACTCTGGGACCTCCTCTGAGGTTGAGATTTCCTACCCAGGATTGCAAGAAAAGCTTGTGCACAAAAGCTCTAAGACTGTTTTGCCGATATAGTTAATCTCGAAAAACAGAATGAGAAACAGTCTATGAAACTGAAGTTAGAATAACAATGCCAAAGGATATTTTCAGACACTTCATGGAAAATATACACAAACATCCATTAAAATAATATTCAAATTATGTCATATTTTAAAATGTTAATTAAAATGACTCTGATATATGATTCTTCACTCATCATGTGTAGTGGTATGACAAATTACTAGACGAAGTGAAAATTGATTCAATTTCCAAAGGAGGATATTTGGCACTAATTTTATCAAAAATTACAAATATATTTGCCCTCTGATCCCACTAAACACACAGGAATTTTTCCTACATGTGTCCCTTGACAGCAATATACTCACTCAAAGTTATTTTTAAAAATCAGTTTGGGAGAGTTCAATGCTATGTGCTATATCAAAACAGTAGAAAGTCTAAGTCAGATAATAAAAAATGTTCTTTATTTACTGATAAAGAAATCTTCTGATTTACTTTAAGTAAAAGAAAATGTCCAGTGGGGAAATTATGCAATTGTCTGAAACAGGGACTGAGGTAAGACTGTGTTTGCATATTTATTTGTATTCCCAGAAGAAAAGCTTGCAAGAAAACACAGATGGCATTAAGTGTGTGGGGTTTTTTTTGTTGTTATTTGCTTTTTGTTTTTGTTTTTTGAGGGAAGAAAATGACAAGTATAGGAGTAAAGATTGGCTCTGTATACCATTCTGTATAACTAAATTCATGGAGCATGGGAATTCACATCCTATCCATGGAACAGAATTAGTACTTCGGAACTAGAGAGATGGCTCAGTGGTCAAGAGCACAGGCTGTTCTTGCAGAGAACACGGGTTCAGGCCCCAGCACCCACATAACAGCTAACAACCTCCTCTAACTCCAGTTCCAGGGGATGAATGTCCTCTTTTGACTTCTGCAACCATTGCAGGACATAGGTGAACTTACATCCATGTAGAAAAAATAGTCATAGACATAAAAAGTAAATAAATAAATGTTTTTAAAAGGTTTAATATTTTTAACAATTGCAAGAGGAAAACTTTTGTTTAGTCGTTGAGGAAGTGCTATAATTTGTTTGATTTTTTTTTTTAGTTCACATGCATTAGATAGATCAAAGCATATTTGGGGGTCTAGTATAAGGCTCAGTTGGTAGAATACTTATCTAACGTGTAAAGCCTTGGATTCGAGTGACCCACATCCTGGCCCACACTTCTCAGCTATGCTGTCTGCCTCCTCAAGAAGCTCATAGTCTGATTACTTCGCAGTATTCCTCATCTCCTGGAGAAACATAAAGAGAGGAACTCTCTCCTTAAGAGTTGAAGATGGTCTTCTTATCTGGAACAGTGAAATTTTCTTGGCAACTTTGCAAGATCTAGAGTGACCTAGAAGACAGCCTCTGGTCTTTCCTGTGAGGATTTGGATTGGTTTATCTGAGGTGGGAAGATCTAGTCTGGATTGGGATTCCAGACTACATACAAAGAAGAAAGCTAGCTAAGCATCAGTATTTATCTTGTTTTGCTTCCTGACTGCAAACACTGTGACCAGATGTCTCAAACCCTTGCCATCCTGTCTTGCCCACCATGAAAGACTTGATCCTCAACTGTGAGCCAAAATAAATCCTTCCTTCCTTAAATTGCTTTTGTCATGTATTTTGTCCCAGCAACAAGACAACTAAGAAAATTGTATCCCCAGTGGGGTTGTAGCTATGATAGATCTGACCTTGTGGATCTGAGGGCTTTAGAACCAGATTGGGATGAAACTTTGGGCTAATAAGACCTTAGGGAACAGTAAGGTTAGTGGGTTGTTGTGAAGGGAGCTTGGAAGACAAGAATAGGGAGAGAAAGTGGGCAGTGGAAGCCTTGCTTACAAGGTTTCAGGGAAGATCAAGGAGTCCAATAGGAAAGGAACGAGAGAATCCATTTGCATAACATTCTGACAAAGCATGTGACTGTATTGTGTTCCTTTCTTAAGAGTTTGAGCGAGGTTGAACATAAAGGTAAGGAGTTCATTTCTTTAGTGGAGGAAATTTCAAGACAGCTTAGCATTCAGGCTGTGTTATGGTTATTGCTTGCTGTTCTTATCAAGATCTGTAATGAGAGGGCAGATTAGGGAACAGAAAGAGAAGAGTAACATGCAGTTTGGCAAGGAAAGGTATGTGAGCAAGTTGAAAGTTTTGGATAAGGTGAATGTAGACAGCAAAGTACCTCTAGGTGTTGGACAGAGTAGCAGCTTTAAGAAAAGTCTAAGTGCTTTGCATTGGGTCAACAGGAACATGTCCATAGGGCAAGACCCGATGCATCCAAGGCTCTGTCTTATAAAAATGAAAATTCATGTGAAAGGAGAGTTTAAACTAAAAGTACCATAGAAGGGGTTCCATGTTTCTCAAAATCCATCTAGGAAGGCGTTCTGTCTCAAAAACCGTCTAGGAAATTGCCTCTTCAAGATCATCACAAAAGGGCTGATGCTACTGTGGTCTGGGGTTTGGAAGTGCTGTGCTGAGGTCAGTCCATGTGTGGCAGGCTGTGTGGGTTCCCGAAAAAGGGGTCCTTGAAGGTCAGTGAACAAAGCTGTGAAGATGATGCCCAAGTGGCATTGGAGACCCCATGGTATTAGAGATACCAGAATCATGGGACATCCATCAAAGAAAGTTGCAGGCTTAAAGTGGAGTCAGTTCAGGAAGTAAGCTGTGTTCTCCAGGGAGAAGATCTGGAGGGACAGATGATCACCTCAGCCCAGGTGATTCTATAAGGAGCCCCAGGTGCATGGCATAGACTTCAGGAAGTGGTGTTTGTCCTGCTGGATTTTGGTTTTCGCTTTGATTCCATCTTTCCTTGCTGTGTCCCCATCCTTCCATTTTATAATGGGAGTGTTTAATCTGGGCCGTTGCATATTGGAAGCATGTAAGTTCTGATTGTACAGGGACTCAGAGTTAAGAGTCTGCCTTGAGTCTCAAATGAACCTTGGATTTTGGAATTTTAAACAGTGTTGGGACTGTTAAAGGCTATGGGGACTTCTGAAATTGGACTGATTGCATTTTGCGTAATGAAATGGCCGTTGGAGAGAAGGGGTCGGCGTTTATGGCTTAAAAATGATGTGTCTGAGTGACAGATTGACAAGGGGGAGATTTGTGAAAGTATCGAATGTCATTTTGAAGGGGTATAGAATCACCTAGGTGGAAGTCTCTGGGCATGCGTATAAGGGGTTATCTAGACCAGACTAATGGATGTGGGAAGACACACCCTGAATGTGAGCACCCTCATTCCATGACCTGGGGTCCTGGACTCAGGATAAAGGGAAAGTCAGCCGTGCAGCATTCATCTGAGCACCAGCACGCATTTTTCCTGGCCTCCTGAGCATGGACATAAGCTCCCCTCCATGACTGCTGTGCTGTGATAGACTGTACTCAACTGTGAGCCAAAATAAACCCTTTCTTCCTCATGCTGGCTTTGTTACACTTTATGTCACAGTAATGAGACAAGTAGCTACTACGGCATTACTTCCTTGCTATAAAGCACATTTTTCTAGGGAAAGTGTATTTGCAATGATAGAAGAGGAATCATTCGTCTTAGCAGAGGGAAGAACACTTAGGGAAACTTATGTTTGGTATACGTGGTCGACTTGGTAGAGTAATAGACAGTTCCACATTCTAAAGCATTCTGTGATTTATTGATTTATTTTTGTATTTTGGTATCAACTCTGCCAGTAGGAATAATGACAGGAAACTGTTAACAATATGTGCTTTAGGGTGCTCTGTCATTTAACCTGACAATAGTCTGAAGCATATTATCATCACCATCATTATCCACATTATCCAGGTGATGATTCTGAAAACTATAAAATTTCAATAGTTTGTTCAGGGTCATACATTTATATTAAAACTCAAATGAAAATCTGACTTGAAATCCCTTATGCTTCCACACGAATAGAAGTGATTGCTGGTTCATGTTACCGTGTCTTGTCTCTTTCAGATGATGATCTCTAGCTCAGAACCCCATCTGCATGGACTTTTCTAACAAGCTCCCCAACTCCTGGCCTTGGGCTTCCAATGTCTTTGTCTCAGGAAGCTTGAAGGAAGGGCAAATATTATCTCTTTTTTTTTTGTAAATGTATTGCTGAATTTTATATTGAATATTTTATATTGAATAGAATATTATATTTATTTGAGTTTTTCATACAGAACATCTTAATCAGTCTTTGACTTAGTTTGTCTCCTCATTGCTGTGACAAAGCACTCTGACCAATACCAACTTGGAGAGGAAAGGGTTTATTTAGCTTACATCTACCAGGTCACAGTTCATCAAGGAGCCCAAGGTAGGAACTCAGGGCAGGAACCTGGAGGCAGGAGCTGGAGCACAGGCCATGGAGGAACACTGCTTACTGGCTTGTTCCCTGGTCCCCGCTCAGCCTGCTTTCTTATGCAACACAGGCCCACCTGCCCAGGGATGGCACCACCCACAGTGGGCTGGGCCCTCCCACATCACTCATCAAGAAGACGCCCCTCAGACATGGCCACAGGCCAGCCCAATAAAGGAAATTCCCCAATTGAGGCTCCCTCAACCAAGGTGTGTCAAGTTGACACTAAAGCTATCCAGCACAATTGACCCCTTGTCAACTTGACACACAAACATCACTATTAAACCATAAACTTTCCAAGTTTTGTCCCCAAGATATGATGTTAATATCACAACATAAGACAGTACAACTTTAAAAAACCCTACAGTCCTTAAAAAAAATCAAAACACTTAAAAGTCCATAGTCTCTCAATAGTCTTTTAACTGTGGGTGGGCTTCTGTAAAATCCAAAACAAGTACTGTCTTATTTCAAAGGGAAGAATCGGGCACACCTAAGCAAAACCAAAGTCCAGCAAAGTAGCTCAAGGCTGGACACCTGGGATTCACTCACGATCTTCTAGGCTCCAAAGGGTTCTGGCAGCTTCACTGCTCTGACTCTGCCATCCACAGCACACACAGCTCATCTCGCAGGCCCAGGCCAGCTCCATTCCAAACCTACTGCTGTCCTTGGTGGTCGTCCCATGGTCCCAGCATCTCCAAAAACCTGGGGTCTCCACTGAAACTGAGACTACACCTTGACCAATGGCCTCTTCTTGCCTCTGGGGTGCAAAGCCTCAGTTTCTCTCCATGACCCCTTCAATCCTGGGGTCTTAACTGCAATTGAAGCTGCACTTTCACCTATGGCCTTTCCTGGCCTCTCAGAGTGCCAAGCTTCAGCTGCTCTCTATGACCCCTTCACGCTTTCAACACCAGAACCATGCAGGAGACTCTTACACATTACCAAGTCCTGCTTCCAGAGGTGCAGGTCCCCTCTGTGTGCTGACCCTGAGGAAATACCTCCCAGAAGATTTCACCTCAGTGATGCTGGTATCTTGTTACTTACAGCTGATTTTTCAGCCCCAGGTAACCAGCATCAATTGTCCTAGTACAGCAAAGGTTTTACTTCAGGTTCTGGTCTCTTCTTAATCACAGCTGATTCTTCAGCCCTAGCTGAACAGAACCCACAGATTCTCAATTTGAAATATCACACTATCAGCCCTGATAGTCTCTGCTTCCCTGTGAAGCTTCACAAGCCAGGCCTCCATCATCTACAACTCTTTCAGCATAACTGTTCTAAGCTCCACAGCAACAAACTCTGAGGAATAGCTTTTCTAGCCCAAAGTTCCAAACACTTCCACAGTCCTCTCTAAAACACCAAGGTCAGGTCTGTCACAGCAATATCCAACTCTCTGGTTCCAATTTCTGTCTTAGTTTGTCTCTTCATTGCTGTGACAAAACACTCTGACCACTACCAACTTGGGGAGGAAAGGGTTTATTTATCTTACATCAAGAAGACGCCCCTCAGACATGGCCACAGGCCAGTCCAATAAAGGCAATTCCCTGATTGAGGCTCCCTCAACTCAGGTGTGTCAAGTTGACACTAAAGCTATCCAGCACAATCTTAATCATCTTTATACTCCCTTCCCCACTAGTATCCTCCCATAGCACCTCCCCCTAGGAATTCATACATTCTATCATTTGTGTTAAGGCTTATCATGTCAAGTTAGTATTCCCAGACATCCCTCAGTGCAAGTTTATCCACTGCATTCTAGTCAGCCTATCTAGAGTTCCTCCAATTAAGATCAGTTCTTCCTTACCCAGCAGTAATCAGCTGCCAATAATTCTTTGACTAAGAACGGGCCTGCTGCCCGTTTCCACAGTTCTATGCTGGGTTTTTATCTGCTTGAATTTGCATGGGTCTTGTGCATGCTGACACCATTGCTGTGGGTTCATATGAGCAGGGTCCCAGGAACCTGTAGGGCTCTATTTCCATGTAGTCATGGACCTCCTCCCTGGCTCTTACAGTCTTTCCACCCCTGCCCCCTGGGTGGGTACAGTTTAATCTAGGAGTCCTGTCCAAGGACCCACACTCCTCAGACTGTTACTCTTTATACTTTGGCCATTTGTGACCTTTTGTGTTCCTGGCCCTATGTTGCATGAGGGAGCTTCATTGATGAGAATTGAAAGATGCATTAATGTCCTCTTTACCTCTTGTTTTATGTTCTGTGAGCCTTATATATAGAGGTTGCATTGTAGATAAGCCACTTAGGCCTGAGCAATTCACAGACAATGTCTCTGTGTGACCAGTTGTGGGACTCTGTAACAGTCTCCATCTGTTCAAAGGAAGCTACTTTGATGGTTGGTGACTGGGATACTTGTCTGTAAATATAAGGATCCATATTTTTCACATAACAAGAAATTACATTTGTATAGGCATGTGACAGCCTGGAGGTTTTCTCTAAGATCTATGACCTCTCCAGCCATGTGTATTTGGCTATGTTTACAGTACCACACATGAGTCTCCTCCCACTGAATGGGCTTTAAGTCCAATTAGGTAGGTGCTGATTACCCCCTAAATAAAAGTGCCACCACTGCACCAATGTGGTTTGCTGTGCTATTAATTGATATGGTTTTTAGGCCTTGAAGCTGGGGTTGGATCATCAACTGGTATTCTCCCTTAGTAGCTTGCATAGTGCTCTCCAAATCTATGAGAGCTAGTCTTTAGGGGAGGGGGCTTCTAGATCAGTTCCAGCTCTATTGCTAAAAATCCTGTGTCCAAAGTATGTCCTGTCTTCAGCAATAGGGTCTTGCGTTCAAATTCTGGGAGGCAATCAAGGGCAGTGGCAATAGCCTGTGTAATTTTGGGAGTCTCTTGGACTACCCTGGTCAATAACTCAAAGGAAGTTTTCTCCTGTCTAGAACTGTTTCTTGTTATGAAGCCTTTAGCTATACACATGGACTCATATAGAGATATTGTATGAGTAATTTGTCATTAGGTTGTTGGACTAATATCATTCCCTCTGGTTTTCTATACTAGCTAGGCAATTTATCGCTCCTCAATCTCTCTGTCTAACCCTCCCTCCACACTATTAAATGATCAGTCTAGGAGGAAATCAAATAAGCAATTCCTAGCTGGCCAACAGAAAGCTCTGTTTGGGGTGGGGACAGATTTTTACATCATGTGTCAAAATATATGGAGTCACATTTTTTCTCTTTCAAAGGGAATTAACAGAGTCAGGCGGTAATGCAACTGGGCAATTAGTGCCAAGTAAGTTCAACCAGAGGCAAAAGGTGACAGGGCAGGTGAATCAGGCAGGAGCATCTTTTGAATATTCAGGTAAACAGTGAACATCATCAGAAAGAATTTCATTGATTGGAAAGATTCTCCTTAGATTCAATCAGTGTCAAATCCAGGAGAGAGGGCACAGTTGAAAAAAAATATCTGGACAACAGGGTCTGTCAGAGTTCTTGGTACAAGAGCAGCACAGTGACGTGGGTCTATTAGTGGTGTGTGAAGGACCACGCCTGGCACATTTCCTTACATAGCTAGCCCAGGTGAATGCTTTTGATAAGCCTATGGCTTTATCATGTGGCCATGCTGTCTGTCTTTGTCACTGGTTGCCTAGCAACATTTGGGAACCTTTGAGGAGACAGCAGTGTTCCTCAGTAAGCCTCACGTTGAGGAATATGAAGTAGTAGAGGATAAGAATTCATTAAGAAATTGTGTATTCTGCCTTTTCCTTTGTAATAATAGTAAATAATATTTTTGAATTTTGCACCTGGGAGGTGTCCTGCATATCACCAAAATGCATCCTGTGAAATTCTCAAAGAATCAGTTAAAGTATGGTTTAAATTTTTCAAAAAATCGCTTCTTTCTAAAGTCTAAAAATGTATTTTGATTTATAGTCTCCAAGGACAACATACAGAACATGGCTTCCTAAATTAGCATATCAATTACTTAAGCCAAATGGAAGAGAACGATTGCAAAGAAATAACAATCTTTTATAAGAGTCATTTATAGCAGATAAAATATAGGTGGTCCTTTGACTCTCACAGGTGCTGTATTAATCACTGAGGTATAAATTACAGAGGTGAAGAGTTTACCCTGATCCCTCTGTGCTGAAAGCACACTGATAAATGAATATCCCATTTGAGGAAAGATAACATAGTGGCTATCTTGCTAAGTTTGAAAGCATAAAAAAGATGACTGACACTATATTTTATTCCAGCTTGAAATAAAAGGCAAGCAGTTCCTGGCCTCTGAAATCCCAGTCAAGGTACCTGACTGGCAGTATGCTGTCCCCACTGCTGAGGCAAGTGATGGGCTTCGGCTCCAGGTGAGTTCAAACTGCTTCTCCATGACCTGATGTTCCTAGTCTCTACTTTCCCACGGAATTCATGATGAAGCTTCGTCAGCCCTTTCAATCTTGCAAATACTGAAATACTCTGTTTCTTTAAAAAGAATGATCCCTTTGAAATCCCATAATGTCTCTAAGATCAGTGTTTCCCTCTCCTAACTTTAAGTGGCAGAATTTGCAGCAATGCATGGATTTCGTTTTGTACAAAGGGTCAAAATGCCTGAACTATAAGGAAAGAACATGGTTACACATCCACAGTGCTGGAGTGAGGGTGGCTGTCTCCAGCATAGCTCCCCAGTGCCACACCAGGTATCACCAAGCATTTGGACCCACACACTGTTGAGCAGCCTTTTAAATAACAGGCACACTTGAGGGCTGTGTTAGGAAAGGGAATATGGCATTAAGCAATTTAATTAAAAATATTTTTGTTTGCAAAGCTGACATAGTGGCTTCGACACATACATGTGTTCTGTGGAATTCACACGGAATCCCTGATTTATATGGTTTCAAAGATGGGGATGAAGAAAGTCGAGTACACTAAGGTAAATGCTATAAAAAAGTAAAAAGCACAAGTCAGTACTTGTTTCATTTATAAATATCTTAATCCCTGCTTTGGACACAGCAATTCTTTGTACACTCAGATAATGCAAAAAAAAAAAAAAATCAGGACTGTCAAAAGTCGTTAAAGAAAAGGATATTTCTACAGATTGTTTCAATGGCAGTGAAAATTATGGAAAGCCCAAATGTGTAATTGTGAAGAAATTACAACAGGCTGTTTTTAAATAATGGGTGTCCATAGCGCTATTAAAACCCATGGTGTGGAGGAACACCTGAGATCACACAACTCGTGTAAATGAGAGAGGAGCTCAAAGTATCCACAGGAATTTCACATTGGCCTTTGCATGGAAAAACACATACCAGAGGAAGAAAGATCTGTGTGGCAAACTTACTTTTACCTGGCTGAGATTTTTATGTCTATTGTCTAGACAGATAGGTAGATATTTAAGGTCTTTTGCTATGATGTCTTTATTGAATATTTGTGGTTTTCACACCATATAATTTGAACATATTTAGATTCACTCCCATAGGTGGGAATGGTTGGTTACTTCTGTAACGTTCATGCTACTATTGTGCCTGTGGACATATCTCAAGTACCACCTTGCTTTCTCCTTGTTTGTTCTGTGTATTCCTGTGTTCAGCAATAGGGTCTTACCATCCAGTTTTGTGGGTAACAAAGAGAAGTGGCAATAGCCAGCATTGTTTGCAGTATGTGGGATCACTGGTCAACAGTTTTTAGAGAGGGAGCTTATTCCTGGCATTGAGATTTTGTTTTTTTTGTTTTTTTCATCAGCCTATGACACCTAGAGATATTTGTTTTAACTTTCCGTTTTCCAACACAGCTTTTCAATAATCAAAAGGCTTTTTAATTTTAAAAATTAAGCCTGAAACTTATGTAGGAAAATTAGGATTGTAGAAAGGATAATAATGTCATAAAACAGGCACCATATTTTCCAGAGGCACTTAAAATAGGAGTATGAAGAAATGCAGTAACATATTTTTATAAGGATATGTTTATGCTATTTTATAATAAAAATAAACTCTTGATATAAGTGGTAACAGTACTTCCTACCTACTAACTGTAAATTCCACAAATAATGACTAGAATTCATGTCGGGCACTTCCAAGTGATCTTCGCTGTAACCCATTGGGCCTGGGGAAAAAGGAGGTAGTACCCTAAGCTCACTTCCATGGCTCGCTATGCATTTTGTGTCAACTTACAGGATAAGCGATACACAAGCTTAACTTGGGTAGAATAATTTATTTTTATCAATTAAGTAATATATTTCAAAATACATTTATATGTTGTAAGTAATCCTATATTTTTAAGAGAAATTCTCACTGTATAAGTAATCACAACAATATTTATAATGTTGCTGTCAAATCCCTGAAATCTACCTGTAAAATGTAGGCAAATTGCCGTGTTTTCTTGTGATTCTTGTTATCTCATTTCTGTGGAACAAGCTGGATATTGATTTATATTATAAAAGTGATGCAGTGTAAGGAACATTATCAGTGATGGCTCTCAGTCCCCTGCCCTTGTCTCCCCATAGACTGTGCTATCCCCACCCATCTAGTCCTTTGTAGTCTTCTTTTGTATCACTTGACTGTAGTCTAGATTTGTCTTAGGTGCAAAAGTATACCCTGTGTATTTTGCTTATTATACTTTATATTTAGTTCTTACACTCGAGTTCCCTAGCTTTTTTTTAAATAAATAATTTATTGACAATTTCATGCATGTATATGAGGTGTTTTGATCAAATCCATGCCCACTCCCTCCCCTCCAACTGCTCCCATATCTTCCCATCACTTTTTTTCTGATAACTTCATGTACTCTTTCTTCTACTTTGATTGATTTATTTACTTTTATGGGGCTTTTGGCTACTCTAACATTCCCCCCTCTGAAGAGGTAACCCTAAAATCTTTTAAGGATTAGATACAAGCTCCCAAATACTTTAGAGATTTTTGGCCTTTGGAATCGAGTATGTTGCTAAGAGGCCCAAGGACATTGTGAGTTTTAGCCAAGAAACTGGCTACTTTTCTTTGCGGGAATTTTTACCCTAACTGCCTAGTCAATTCCTATCTCCTATTCTTATCACACCATCCTCTGAAGGGGTTACCCAAATTGCCAATAAGGAATCAGGACACAGACCGCTCTGGCTTCTTCCATGCTGAATAGGGGCGCAGGGTGAAGCAGTTGGAGTACCCCTTCAGTGGGTCTATCTAAAAGACTCCGAAATTGCATACCTCCTATCTCTAAGGGGAAAAGCAAGTCCTTGAACCATGAACAGGAGATGTGAAGGAGAAGTAAAGGCAAGAGTAATTAGCATTACAAGTTCTAGACAGGGCACTAGAAAAAAGTCAGAGCATTCCCTAACTCTTAACATACTCTAATTTCATATTACCCAATATTAGAAATAAACCGTGGGGGGGAGCTGGAGAGATGGCTTAGTGGTTATGAGTACTGGCTGTTCTTGCAGAAGACCTGGGTTCCAATCCCAGCACCCACGTGGTGATTAGCAACCTTCCTTGACTTCAGTTCCAGAGGATCTGATGCCCTCTTGTGTCCTCCACGGGCATTCCATGACATGGTGCACTTGCATTTGTACAGACAATAGACGCATATACATAAAATAAAAATAAAGCAAAAAAATTACAAAAAAGAAATAAACCATGGGTATCTTAAAATTTCTGGTTCCAGTGTTGACCTCTCTATTGTTTGTTTGTTGGTTCTGCCACTTCTTTGGGAATTCATTCATGTATCAGTAGGAAAACTAATGCAGAGCTCCTAGCCTTAAACCCTAACCCTGAATATTCTTGTAGCTACCCTTCCTGTCATAGCATTTTCTTGAGAACTGAGTATCTGATTTGTGCACTAGCTGACAAAGTCCATGGATATAGGAACTGTCCACCCTATTCATTGCACAATAAAATTCCGAGTCATGTTGCACATAATGAGAACAGTACAAAAGGCAGCCAGACTGAAGATTCAAAATAACTCACAGTCCCCTCACACAGCATCAAGGGATCCAAGTAGATCATGTTCATCACACCTCTCCATATACTATTTTTATTTTCTACTTTGTGTGTGTGTGTGTGTGTGTGTGTGTGTGTGTGTGTGTGTGTGTTCTTTTTGAGGCAGGGTCTCCCTGAGCCTCAGCTGGCCTGGAACTCACTATACGAACCAAGATGGCCTTGATCTCACAGAGGTCCACCTGTCACTGCCTCCTCAGTGCTGGGATTGAAGGCATGCACCACCACTCCAGGCATTATTTTCTATTTCAACATGCCCCTAAATAAAATTTATCTGCCTCTAGCTATAATCTCAAAATAACTCACATTGTTTCCTCTCCTTCCCCCCTCTCCTTCCCTTCCTCCATCCTCCTCTCTTCCCTCTGTCCCTTCCTTCTCTTCTTCCAGTCCCTTCTTCCTCCCTCTTCCTCTTCCTTCTCCTCCTGTTCCCTTCCCTCCAGTTCCTCTCTGCTCCATGAATAGGTATAATTAGACCATGTTCATCACATGATTTCAGTTCAACCTCTCCTAAATAAAACTTAATCCTCCTTCAGATTGCCTTTACCAACACCTTTTCTTTCTCGCCTCCTTTGTATCAGGCCTGCAAAAGCAAAATCCTTCTTGCAAAGTAGAGTATGTAAAAAAATCTACCCAGACTGGGCCAGTTATCCCTAATAGAGCTGAGTTTGTGAGCAGGTGTATGGATGTTCGTGTCCCTTCCTTTTTATATCATTAGTAAGCAAATTATGATAATTGTTCATTATGTTCTTATCCACTTGGCTCCCAAAATGTATATGGAAAATACAGAAGGCAACTACCCTTAAGTAGAACCTAGAACAGATGAACAGATTAATGCAGTGGTAATTCTGATGCAGCAGCCTACTAGATTTGTTGGATGCAGCTATGATGTTGTTTGACCTAGGATCAGGGGATTGCTCTGCTATGGAGCAGAGCTCTAGTCCCTTAAGGCCTCCGAGCCTTAAAATATTCAATAATTCCTTGTTTCCCTCTTCTATAAATCAACTAATATTTAAAAGCCATTTTAAATTTTTTTAAGCACCATACATTTTTAAGCATAGGTTTACATACCACTCAAAAATAATAGACATAGCTTATCAGGACACCAAGTTTAAGGGAGACAAATGGCTTACATAAATACATTGCTCCCAAATTCAGATGTCTGTGGATGTATCATGGTGTATCCCATAGAAGGAGAAACTACTGGGTTGGTTTCAGAATTTTTTAAAGTTTTTTTTTTTTTTAATTTTATGTGTGTCTATTTCTGCGTATGTACCTGAAGTGCCCATGTGTCTGTGCGTACCAGAAGAGGGCAGCAGATCCCCGGATCTAGAATTACAGTCTATTTTGAGCTGCCTGATGTGGGTCCTGGGGACTAATCTCTGGTCTTCTGGAAGAGCAGCAAGTTCTTTTAACTGCTGAGCTATGTGTCCAGCCCCAGAACAATGAATTAGAGACTAATTTATCTTTGTCCATTATTGGCTTCCAGATGATAGTTTACTATCACCAGGAAACATTAAAAAGTACAGATTATTTATCATGTCTTCTGATGATTTTAGTAGCCAGTGACTTCTCTAGTTCTGTTTCCTTTTCTCTCTTCTTTTATTTATAACATTGTATGTCTTTGCTTTCCCTCTGAAAGTGAAAATGTCTTCACTATGTAAAGCATCTTTAAGTAGGTGTTGGTGAGTTTTCCTACTTTCCATGTTAATGCCTGTGGTCTACCAATCAATCAACATGCTTCTATAGTTCGGGAGGCACTCTTTCAGACAAGGGAATTCATCTCTGGAGAAAAATCTAATGTAAGGAACTGGCAGCATAAAGCAAATCCCTTTGATAGAGTCTATCCACAGAGAACACGTGATATGAAAATTAAAGGTGCAGAATATTGAGATGGAATTGAATCATTGATCTGGAAATTAATTTCAGCAATATAATCCTAATAACATTCCATAATTTGAAAATTAAGCTGCAGTTAACATGCAGCTGTCAAAGTTATTTAAGGCTGTCAACAGCTGTAGTAATGTTAAATTTTAACATTTGGAATTATATTTGCTAATGTATTATTGTATTTACACAATAATACAAAGTATTATTTGCATTTGTATTTTTTTTGCATTTCTATTATACTTTGCAAAGTATAATAGAATATTGAAAATTATCACAAAATGAAAAACTTTTTTTCACATAAGTGAGTGTTCATTAATCATTCAAGAATGTATGTATTATAAAATAGATCTCGCTTTGGTCACATTCAAAACACTTAGATGCTGAAGTAGCACACGGTAGAATTGAAGTAAATTAAATTGCTAGTAGCCACAACTCCTGTGTCCCTTACTCATATAGTTCAAGAAAGTGTAAGTAGGCAGTCAGCTAGGAAAGTAAAGGACACTGACTTGTGATGAGGCTTCTCAACAACTAAAGAAATATGCTGCAAATCCAAACATCCTAACACTACACACAATACATTGCACTTGATCTATGGCACGTGTAGATATCAATAATATATCTTAGGTGATTTATCATTCGGAATAGAATATACAATATATATAAAGATACTAAGTATGCTATGCAGTGTGTGTGTACAGTTTAAAGTAACTCTATTGATTCTAAGTGATAAAGGACAGCAAAGGATGAAGTGCTGATTGCTTTCCCTGCTGAACATAAATGTGCTGAGCTACTGAGAAGGCCATGGACAGGAGCAGAAATTGATATAAAAAATAAGACAGATGTGTGGGCTGCGGAAGCAGCGTCCTGACACAGGGCAAGGTAGTTGCAGACAATGAGTTCAATATGGAGGATGTGTGATAACACAGGAAGTTAGTAGAAGGGAAAGCAGAAAGAATGGGCTATGCCCATGTGGTACATGCATTTGAAACTTGAGTTTTATCGCAAGGAGTTTGGATAAAATTTACTTTAAGACTGCCGTCCAATGATCCATGTACTTTACACGGCATTGAATCCCAGTAAAATCTCCAGTAGAAATGATTTATATGTTACTTTTCTTATTATGTAAATATTGGATGTTTTATAACGATTGAGAATATAATACTTATTAATGTGTCTATGCAGGTCATGATGGCAGGATTTAATGTGATAGAATTAACAAGTAAAATTAACTTCCAAGGCATGTAATATAAGTTAAGATGAACAATCTTTTTCCTCCAACATTTAACATCTTAATTTTCTACAACAAATTATCTCAGTGTTATAAATCAGGAGTCTTTGCAAGTATTAAAATTAATCTTAGTATTTTACAGGAAACCTTTTTTTCCCATTTATAGTAAACAAATAAAAATTCAAATTTATGATGACTTAATACTGAACAAGGTATTGATAAGCAAAGGTTATAACATAAACATTCAGGATCTTGCTTTATCTTTACAAACAAAACTCATAGCTTTGGTTTTACAAAGCACTGAAACCAACACCTTTATCAAATGTCCTCTCTTAAAATGTTCATATTTGGAGCAGAGTATAGTGCTCCAGGCTGTGAGGACATCACTGGATGAGCTCAAGAGCCAGAGGCCAACCTGGGCTACACAGCATGACATGTCTCTAAAACAATGAAAACCTGTTAATTAGAAATTAAGGCTTCACAGTGCTGGAGAGATGACTCAGAGGTAAAGAGCACTGGCTGCTCTTGCAGAGGAACTGGGTTCAATTCCCAGCATCCACATGGAGGCTAACAACCATCTGTAACTCCAGTTCCAGGGGATTTGACACCCTCTTCTGACCTCCTCATGTATTGCATGACAAGGGTGCACTTACATACGTGCAAGCAATGCACTCATACACAAAAGAAAATTAAATAAAAAAGAAAAAAAAGAAAAAAAATGACGGCTTCAGATTTCAACCATCCTTTTAATTGAGAGCGCACCCATATATACTTAAAGCTTAATATGATGTCTGCTATCTATCAGGTCTATTAAAGCAATTATCTTTGTGGCTGTAGAGATGGCTCAGCGCTCAAGAACACTGGTTGTTCTTGCAGAAGACCTGGGTTTGAATCCCAGCACCCACATGGCACCTAACAACTGTCCTAACTCCTGTTCCAGGGGATCCAACAGCCTCTTCTGTCCTCTGCCGGCATTGCACTACATGGATGCACTTACCTATCCACAGACAATACATGCATACACATAAAATAAAAAATAATAAATAAAATATTTTTTAAAAAGCAATTATCTTCATGCTCAGCAACAGTTCAAATCAGCTTTGTTTAGCACTCATTCATCTCCTTCTCCTTATCCATCCATCATTTTGGACATCCTGAGTTTTCCTGAGTTTTCTTTTCTATCTTCTTTTCTGTCTTCCATGTTTTCACTTTCCCAAACTCCTTTTAAAACTTACACCATTTTTGGCTGTGACAACTGAAATATTTGCTTACGAATGTGCCCATCCATTTCTGACTTCATAGCCACCCTGTTGCCTCTCTGTTGATCTTAGTTGCCATAGTAACTTTTCTGAGATATTATATTAGCACTATCATGCACTTTCATTGTCACAAACACTGCTTCAGTTCAGAGAGAGTTTTAAGAGCTCAGCATGAAATCAGAAGTGAAGAAACTACGAGGCAGCTGGCTTGGTACGGAGATTTGAAATTCCTTCCCACAGGCATTCAGTTGTCAGAATAAAGCAAACAACAGCAAAAGCAACAACAACAAAAGACAGATGCCAAAATACAGTTGTTTGGAGACAAAATGTTAAAAGGCAGGAAAGCATAGAACGTTAGAGGGAATAATTTCACATTATAAAGGCAGGCAAGAAATTTAAGGTGAAAAGAATTCTTTTTAAAAAATATAGTCACTGTTGTGTGCCTGGAGAGATGTCTCAACAGTTAAGTGCACTAACTGCTCTTGCAGAGGACTTGATTAGGTTTCTGACACTCAAATGGAGGCTAACAGTAGTCCTTAACTTTAGATCCTGGGAACCTCACACTCTCCACTGGCCTCTGTGGGCATTGCAGGACATAAATACATTTACATACACACACAGGCAAAACACTCATACACACAAAATAAAATAATAAAAAACAGTCTTTTAAAATATGTAGTCAGTGTTATCATGTGCTGGAAGTTTCAAAAAATTGAAGCTGAAAAAAGACTACTTTATTCAATATTTCTGTTTAATAAGAATGCAAAAGATTTGTTAGGTTACTAATATGAAAAAATTCAGATAATCCAAAATGCTAAATTAATCTTCCTTTGCCAAGGATTATTTATATAATACAGACATTGCCTTCAACCTTGTTTATTAAAATATTAGACCTCAGATACCCACATTTCAGCAGTTGCCCACTTTCCCCCCGAAATTTATGTCTCTTGATGTGAGCAATTACTTTAAAGTTTAGAATAAGACTGCAATATATAGTCAATATATGCAATTTTACATATATAAGGATAGCTGTGAATTTCTGTTCAATAAGGGGATATTTTAATGCTACATTATAATGAAAGCAATGTTCTCACAGTTTAGATAGTTCTAAAGCTGTTACTGCTTTTCTACAACAAAATAAGAAATCAGTGGCAAACCTCTGTGATTAAGTTGTAGACTGAGTGTTAATTCATTTACAGTTGTCATCACTGTTAAACAACACCATCTCTAATACATACCACTTATATCTACATTCTATAGTATAAACAGCAAATACTAGTTTCTAAATTCAAAATCATTCCCTCTCAGTTTCACAATATCATCTAACAAAGGATCTCGTCCACTCTGGGTCAGGGCTGGAAGCAAGGCAAAAGTATTTTCTTTCACATATGTGCTTAACCTTGAAAGCAGTAGGTTTCACAAAACTTAAAATGGTGGTCTGTATATGTTCACCTTCAGACCACAAAGCTTTAGTTTTATAATTTCTGTCAAAGATCAGACCTGAAGATTTTAAAGCAATCACTTTTAAAGCCATATGGTCAAAAAGATATCATATGGGCTCACTTTTGGTGTAAAACAATGTTTTTCTTTGTGGCAGGGAATAGTTTGGCTCTAGAAAGTGTGGCCTATGTAACAATGACTTATGCATTCAAGAAAGTCTTGCACATGGGGACTGGTGACATGGCTCGGCAGTTAAGAACACTGGCTGCTCTTACAGAGGACCTGGGTTTGGTTCCCAGCACCCATATGGCAGCTAACAACTTTCCTTAATTCCAGTTAACAGCAACAGAAACAGCTTGCTTAAACCTGTATGTGGAAGAGAGAGCTTTGCTCAATTGTGAGACTGTTACTCAAGTTCTTAGCATTTGGGATAATTACCTTACTTCTAAATTAGTATGTTCATATTATCTTTTATTTGTTATTTTTCTCTTATGTGTATGAGTGTTTTCCCTATGTGTATGTAAGTGAACCTGTGTCATGCAGTACCCTTAGAGGTCAGAAGAGGGCATCAGATCCCTGGAACTGGATCAAACAAATGGTTGTTAGCTGCCATGTGGGTGCTGGGGATCAACCCTGGGTCTTCTGCAAGAGTAACCAGTGCTCTTAACAGCTGAGCCATCTCTCCAGCCCTCATACTGATTATCTTGAGATCTCATTTTCAACATTACTTACTAGCTTCCTATTGTGATATGTATTCTGGTTTTGCCCCATCACTTTCAAAGCCCCTGAGGTGTGTAGACTATGAGAGGTGAACCTTGGGGATCACACTGTTCTTCAAAGTTTACTTCTCTCTTTCATCTGATTGACAAACTCTGGACAGTGCAGGTTGCCAATGATTTTCTTTAACAGTTATGAAAGGTTTCCCAGGATACAGCTAAATTTCTTTCTCATGTGTATATGACTTCTGTTTCTCATTTTGTTTTTGTAAGAAACTTTATCCCTTCCAAAGTTCTCGATATTGTGTTTTGATGTGAAGCTAATATATTTTTGAAGTCTAATTTTTAAAAATATGTGTGCCCCCAAATTTCTTAATATCTTCTTTAATTATGTCATCTAGGAACTGTCATATCTTTATTATTAGCAATCAGTGGTTGAACATGATAGATTGCTTTTTAGGATGGGTAATTTTGATGATCAACTTGATTAGATTCAAAGACACATAGGACATTAGTAAAGGGTACCTCTGTGTGTGTCTCTGTGGGCTTTTCTTGAGAGAGAAAACTAAGGGAAAACCTGGCTTAAATGTGATTGACACCATCTGAACTGGAGTTCAAATATAATAAACATGGACAAAAGAGAAATATCTCTAGTGAAAGCATACTCTGTCCTCCACTGTCCCCATCCTGCAGCCATGGTGTCTAATCTCTGCATTTGCCCAGACAGTGAGCCTACTGATGCTGGACTACAGCCTCTCAAAGTGTACACCTAAACAAACCCTCCTCTCTTGCTGTTCAAATGTTTTGTCATAGGAGAAAAACTAATATAATTTTCCTCCTATCTTTTTTTTATCTTTTCTGATTTTTTGTCTTTTTTTAACTCTTTGAAAGATTTTCTTGATTTTTATTTTCTTTTCCATCGTTTTGTGAATAATTTTCATTTGAAGAAAAACAATTATCTCTAACTACAAATTTGTGAATATACATTTATGACCAAGCTATTTTTTACTGAGATTACTTAATTAAGGTTTTCTCTATTTACCCTCGTTATCTTGTTGTATACACACACACACACACACACACACACACACACACACACACACAGAGTCAATCTTTTATCTATCATGTGTTGTAGCATTTTACCTTCATATACACAGGGCTTGCTTCCCAGGAATAAAGATTTCCTGTTCTATAACTTCAGTGTAGAAATTAGATCTAGTAAATGTACCAATAAGAGATCTCTAACATCCTACCACTCTGATTTTTATCAATTTAGTAAATCTTTAAATTACCTTTCTTATTCATTTATACTGAAGAAGGGGGCTTTGGCCATGGCTCATGTGTTGTGCAGATGTCAGAGGATAACTTGTAGGGAGTCAGTTCTCTCCATACACATGTGGATTCCAGTGATCAAACTCAAGTTGTTAGGCTTGATGGCATGTGCCCTTGTCCACGAAGTCATCTTCTTGGCACTTAGCCAATCTTTGTAACCTATTTTTTCCTCCAGTATAGATTGCAATATAGAATTATGAATTGCAATTACTGGCCATGTTTCTTCATTTGTCTTCAATCTAAAATACTCTCCAAGCCATTATTCCGTACACCAAAATGTTATTTCTTTTTAAAAATCCAGTTCATTAGAGCATGTTCTTGCTTTACGTTTGGCTGATGTCCTATAAGTTAGCAAAATTTATGTTATCATACATTTTGTTTTCATTAACTATTTAAATTGTCTTTATTATGCTTTGTTATAGAATGTATGTATTTTTTCACTTAAATATTGATGAGAGATCATTTTTCCTGTTTGGCTCCATAATTGCCCTGCTTCATCAAGGTCTTTTGACATTGTTATTATAGGTCTCAGATACTTATATTGAAATTGTGCCCAAATGATGGATAATCTCCCCTTACTCTCTTATATCTCAGAGCACTTTTAAGGAGGAGCTGCTGAGGTAGTACATTTGGCTCCTGGTGTTCTCAAAATCAAGCAAGGGAAGGCGTAAAGCACTGTTGATTGTGCAAGTCACCATCTGACTTAAAGTCTCAAGTTTATCAGGTAGATTTTCACCACTGAATAAACTACTTTGGTTTTAGGGGAGAAGAGATGAAAAGTAGACTATCCTGCATGACACAGGTGCACTTACATACAGGCAGTAATACATTCATTCACATAAAATAAAATAATAAATAAAATATTTTTAAAAGAAAAATAGAATATTTCCCATTGTGGGGAAAAAGTTTAACTCCACTGAAACTTGATGAGTTTTTCCTTTCCAGAACCATACTTCATACCTGTCTTCTAATGCATGGTTCTGCCCTGTCTGTGGCCACTCTCAGTCCTAGGTGGGACCTGCAGACTCTGGAAGGTGTTCCAACACAGACACATCAGTTTCTGGTTTATTTTCTCCCAGACCTCCCAAGTTCATTGAGGAAAAGCAGAGTGACCAGGAGGAGGCCTCTGAAACCAGACAGATTGCCTGGAATTCAATCCTGGCTTTAGCATTTACTGGACTTGGAACTATCAAGTCCTACTGTTTCTGTACCTGCATCCCTTGTGTGTGAAATAGAGAGTGTTAGGATCACTGGCTCACCCATATGGATGTGGATTGACACAAAGTGCCAGGAACTCTACTGCTCAAATCATTTCCTTCTCAATAACATGCACACTTCAGGCTTTTGTACCCTTGCAGTTGCTTTTTGAAGACGTATTATTCTGCCAGAAGGATGGGAAAGAGTGCTCCCTGTGGCAAATGCATTGGATACTTATTTATTAGGACGCTTTTGACTCTGATCTCAATTTCTCTGCTGATCTTTCTCTTTAGACAGTAAGGTTTCTTTCTAATTTGTGAAGTCTTTCTCTTTTATTTTAAAATTTTGGCAACACTCTGTATTTTTATTGAAGGATAAAAGTAAGTATATTTTATAACTATATGCTACCTATTTTAGCTGTTATATCCCACATATTTCTGAAACACTCTTCTTTAAATTTTTAAAATTATTTTGAGAATTTCCTTCTATTTGTATCTTTCCACCCTAGCCCCATCCCCAACTCCTCCCACATCCCCAGCCCATCTCAATTTCCTCTACTTGTCTTTGCTGTTGTTACATATACTTACATTTATAAATACAGATATTTATATAATGCACTGAGTCCCTTTAATGGTGCTCCTGTGTATCTGTGTTTGCCGCTGGCCACCTGAGATTAGGTAACTCATTAGCTAGCCAGTCCCTGGAGAAAACTGACTCTTCTTCATCTGGAGGTGGGTCCCCTTGAAAATTCCCCCATCCACACTGATGTGCCATCTGGTTTTTCCATTATGCTGATCTAATTAAACTACTGTACTGTGGGGATTTCGTGAGTGTGGTTTCCCTACAATGTCTAAAATGTATTATCCAGAGGCAGCAGTCTGGTTCCTCTGTCTCTACAATCTTTCCATCTCATCTTCTGAAATGTCCCCTGAGGCTTACATCTAGAGGTTGCATTACAGGTGTATCAGTTAGCTCTGGGCACAACACAGTCACTTATTCTCTGCTATTTGATGAGTTGTGGAACTTTGTAATAGTCTTCATCTGTTGCAAAACGATGCTTCTTGGATGAGCAGTGAGAACTATGCTTGTGTGTGAACATAAGGATATTGAGATTATAATAAGACATTATGTTGGTCTAGGAAAGTCACAGTAGTAGATCCTTCTCTAGGTCTATGACCTCTCCAACCATGTGGACTTGGCTATGCTTACCGTATATGCATGGATTCCCTCCAATTGTGTGGACCTTATGTCCCTTGGCAGCTTGCATAGTACCTATGAGACTGAGTTTTCAGGGAGGAAGCTTCAAGGTCAGTTCTAGCTCATTTTTTCCAAGTCCTGTGCATGATGTGCCCACAGTGATAGGGTCTACTCTGGTTACCTTATTTTCCTTTTTTGATATAGGGTCTCACACCATAGCCCAGACTCCGTAAGTTCTCTTTAATACAAATTATTATCCTAAGAACAAGATAAAATAACTTTTTAATACTCCTAGAAAGCTTTCTGCTTGAGTTTGCATGGGACTTGTGTAAGCTGACACCATTGCTGTAGATTCATATGAGCAATATTTTGTTGACATAAAATGTTCATCTGCCCCCACTGGCTGCTCTGAAAAGCCATCTTTGCATTGTTCCTGGGTCTGGCTCCGTGCTCAGGAAAGGACTTTCTAAAACGGACACCAATAGCCCAGGAAACAAGGGCAAGAATTAACAAGTGGGACCTCATTAAACTAAAAAGCTTCTGTACATCAAAGGAGACAACCAAGGAAACAAACAGAAAACCCACAGAATGGGAGAAAATCTTTACCAGCGACACATCTGATAGAGGTTTAATTACCAGAATATAACGAACTTAAAAAACAGAGAACCAAGACAAGAAGCAACCCAATTGAAAGATGGGCT
>NW_008351881.1:2078079-2080843 GCF_000622305.1 Nannospalax galili | reverse complement strand
CTAAAAATATACAGCAAATTTTGAAAGAGATGTACCCTAGCTCAGAAAAATGTTATTGGATAGGTTAATGCTGTTGTAATGAAATGATTCTTCTAATTAAAAAAAATACTTTTTAAAATTTAATCTGAAAACTGAAAAAATAAATAAATATTGCCTCCAAAAAAAAATGTTCATCTAATTTTCCAAGTCATTTTACTAAAATTAAATCTGTATATAAGTGTCATACACTCTTAGATCATTGATCATGTTTAGATTTTGATATATTGAATAGGTTAATGCTGTTGTAATGAAATGATTCTTCTAATTAAAAAAATACTTTTTAAAATTTTCTTTTAAATCTGAAAAAATAAATAAATATTGCCTCCAAAAAAAAATGTTCATCTAATTTTCCAAGTCATTTTACTAAAATTAAATCTGTATATAAGTGTCATACACTCTTAGATCATTGATCATGTTTATTTTTGAGATTTTGATAGCATTTGGTTAAGTCATATTCAGGATGATTTAGTAACATTCCTAATTAACATTACAAATAACAGCACAAAAGTGTTCTATTTTACTGTGTATAACCTATTAAATAGGCAGTAGAATCTCTGTCTTCTGTGCAGATATTTATGTTATAGAAATTTGCAGTTATTTAAATATTTATAAAATGTGAGTTCTCTGAGAACGGCACTTTTGAAAAGCAGTTAATAATGAACAGACATCAAGGGAGCTATCATTATAACAGCAAAGTGCTTTGCAACTCCTATAACTTCAGTAGTGCAGAAGCAGGCCATCAAATTTAATTAAAAGCAGTCAAAAATAAACTGAGAAATTGAACTGTAAAAGGCAGTCCTTTGCCAGGAGCTGAAGGCAAAAAGAAAGCAAGGCAGAGCCTGAACGCGGTAATGAATTGATAAGCCTTACTGCCTGCAACTTGTAATTCACGCTGTCAGATTTTAGTATCAGTTAAACTAGATTAATAGAGCAATCACTGATTCTCTGTCTTAAATCCTTCTCTGTCAGCCTCTTAGTATAGGCTCCCATGATAGATGGAAGCCTGAGAGGGTCAAAGTTTCTCTGCTTTCTCTGCTCAATCAGTCTTTAAATAATGCTGGCATCCACATTTGCTAGACACCAGATTATCCTGCTATTTAAAAAGTAGAAATAAATTCAGTTATTGACAGGCCACAGCCCTCACTTGCAAAGAAGCTTAACTTGATCTTAACCAACAAAGGAAGAAATCCCCTGGCTTACAGATGGCCAGGTCTACCACCAGGGCTGCCAAAGGAAGGGAGAGGTGCAGAGACGTAACAGTTCACTGTGGTTCTCAATGCACAGATTAGTGCATGCCGCAGGAGCAGAACTGCAAGGACAGAAACAATTTGTCCTCCATCATTTTGCTTTCGTAATAATGTTCTTTAATGAAGCTAACGCTTCCCTGCTGTGGCCTTGTTATGTTTTTTCAACATCAGTGAGAAATAGATTTTCTTGAACGGTAAGAGAGCTAATGAAACAGCAGGAATATTGAAGCAGAGGATCAATTACTTCTTTGCAGCAATTTTGAACTTGAAATGGCTCCAGCACAGACTATCTAAACAAGATAAACCAGTATATTGAAAAGTGATGTTGCAAGCAGAACACAAAAGTTGAGGCACCCAAATGGCTTTATTTTCTAATATCTTTCAACATGACTACACAGTGTCCCTTCCAGCAAGTGTCTGAGGCACAGTTTTGAGGAGATAGAACTTTACTATATACAGAATTTTAGATATGTCCTAATATAAGTGTGAAAACAGTGTATTTGAGTCCTTCTGCAAACTACTAACACCATTGCTTATGTTTTAAATACTAAACAATGTAACTTGAAGAGAGGATATTTGATTGTGATGGAAACTTAAACATATAGGTGAAATGGAGACAGCAAAATGATACATCACCCTTGAACTGTGACATACTCTCTAATTTGTGAAGGGCTTTTATTGTCATCATTCCATTCAGTCCTGGCAGCAACTCTCCTAAGTTAGGAGTTCACACAGATTTGCTATCCTAGAAATATGCTGCAGTAATGAAAACTGAAGTTCAGGTATGAGATCATTACCACCAGGTCACACAGGCACCTGAACCCTCATTATAGTCACTGCCCTTTCCACTTAGTATTTACAAGAAATCCCAACGTTCAAAATTCAAATCACTGAGCTGTGATATGGTATGCGTTAGCGAACTGTATAATTTCCATTTCCATCAGCTGCAGTCAGCCAGAAACTTCTCCTTTGTGCTGATAGGGAGTCACGTGGATCAGTGGCCTGTAGAGGATAAGCCTCTCTGAGCTGGTGTGATATACTGCAGTGCAGGTGGGGCTTACAGCTGCCAAGGTACAGGAAACTGAGACAGCAGGCAAGAGCTCTCTCAAAAGCTTCTGCCGAAAATTTTCAGAGGCTGAGAGACACACTCTCTCTGGGTAGGGGCTTTCCTGTGGGAAGGAGATTGAGGTGAGATGTAGTCTCTTTGTCAGTGGAGTTGACTTGAGAGAGATGAATGGAGTTCAATGTGACAAAATCTTAAAACTGGTCTGAAGAGAGGGACAGAAATTTTGTAAGTTTGGGATCATAGAAAAAAAGTAGTATTAAGAAGGGTGTACGAAGGGCTACAGAGATGACTCAGTCAGTAGCACCTTTGCCTTGTAGGTATAAGGATGCCAGTGCAGTTCTCAGAACCCATGTAAAAAGTTTGTATGGGTAGATAGCTGGCCTCTCAATAATGTGTGCACTTCCATATATAT
>NW_008351881.1:2077277-2078023 GCF_000622305.1 Nannospalax galili | reverse complement strand
AGGAACATATATTTCATCTGTGTGAATTCTCTTACGTACAGGGATTGATAGTCCCAAATCAAATCAATGTTTTGTGAAATTTAACAATGATTTGTGGTTGTAAACAGACATGTGTTTAATTGGTCAATACAGTTGTCAACTAAAGTTATATAGAAAAGTATTTTCTCATAAGTTTTGTACTGAAAATATACGTTCTTCCTATGGTCTCTTTAGTATTACTTCCCCCACCTCGTATTTGTGTTTTTGAGATTTTTTACAGTACAACATAATCCATCAGTGTGGCAGAAGAAGTGCTGTTGTTTTCTACCATGCTGGCCCTTATGTAAAAAGTAGATAGGCTCTGTTCAGTGATAGGCTTCACTTGGGCAGGAGTCACAGTGCTAGTGCGAGTTCGGTGTTAAGAAATGGTTAATTTTTAATTAGTTCTATAGCCCAGGAGTATGGCATGTACCAGAATAATGATTGTATGTCTTCTACTTGGCCCAAACATGCCACTCCTTCAGTCTACTCCCTGACAGAAGAGAAAGGAAGCATAGTATAAGAACGAGAGAAGGAATAGAAAATGACAATAAAGTGGACTTTGCAGGAGTAGAGTATACAGGGATTAGACTGCGTGATTTCTGAAATCTTTCCTTTATTGAACTGCTGTGATTTTTAAACAATATAAGTTAATAGCATTTAGCTCCCCTCCCATTATCTGTACCTCCTCTTACTGCCCCACACCAATTTAATGTACTCTATCATAT
>NW_008351881.1:2057797-2077229 GCF_000622305.1 Nannospalax galili | reverse complement strand
ATATATTATAGAATATAATTTGTTTCCCCAACTGTTCTTCGATGTAGGTCCATCCACTGGAGCCTGGTTAACCTACTGTGTCTCCTCCTTGAAAGAGTCTCTCTCTCTCTCTCTCTCTCTCTCAGCAGCCATTGGTTGCTAACATTTCCTTAGGTGGGATTATGATTTCTTACCCACTTTTCCATGTCTATGTTGGGGTTTTGTCTGGTTTGGCCTTGCATGGCACTTGTGCGTGCTGCTACCATTGCTGTGTGTTCATATGAGTAACTGGCCACCTGGAAAACTCTGTTTCCCTATGTACATCCACCACCTCTGGCTCTTACAATTGCTCTGCCTTCCTGAGTCTTGGGAGGCAGAAGTTCGATGCAGGTGTCCTATTCAGGGGTAAGCACTCTGCAGCCTCGTTTTCTGTACACTGGCCAGTTGTGTTAATCACCATCTGTTGCATAAGGAAACATCTCTTTGAGAATTGAGAAACGCATTAATGAGATTGATTATGGCCATACTATGATGAAGATGCCCAATCTCTTCAGACTGGGTGGTGGCCTGACGGGACTGGAGAGCTGGAGCAGTGATTAAGAGCAATGGCTGCTCTCACAGAGGACCTGAGTTCCATTCTCAGCACCCACGTGGCAGCTAAAAACCATCCTTAACCCCAGTTCCAGGGCACCTGATGTCCTCTTCTGGCCTCCACAGGAATGGTGCACTTACATACAAGCATACAAAATACTCGTACACATAACTAATGAATAAATAAATAAATAAATAAATAAATAAATAAATAAATAAATAAACTGCCTGAGATTTTTGTCCCCAAATGTCCTTTAGTGTGGGTCCATCCACTGGTGTCTGGTTAACCTATCAATAGTCACACCCTTGAAAGAGACTGACTCTCCGCCTCCCAGCAGCTATCAGTTGCCAGTATGGGGTTTCTTACCCACTTCCTCATGTCTTTGTTGGGATTGTGTCAGGCTTGAGTTCCCACGAGACTTGTGCATGCTGTGAGTTCAACTGCTCAGATGCCTGAAAAACCCTGTTTCCTTGTGGTCATCTACCACCTATGGCGTTTGCAATCTTTCCACATCCTCTTCTACAATGATCCCTGACCTGAGGCAGAAGTTCGATGCAGGTGTCCTATTCAGGGGTAAGCACTCTGCAGCCTCGTTTTCTGTACACTGGCCAGTTGTGTTAATCACCATCTGTTGCATAAGGAAACATCTCTTTGAGAATTGAGAAATGCATTAATGAGATTGATTATGGGCATACTATGATGAAGATGCCCAATCTCTTCAGACTGGGTGGTACTAATTTTCTAATAAAAAGATGGTCAAATCAGGCATGTGTTTAATACCTACACATAGTCTTACTTAAAATTGGAGAGAAATACAACAAACATGAAGTAAACGTATGACAGATGCATCCTCAACAAATTACAGACTCATGAAAGAAAAGAAATATATGTGTACACAGAATTATGTATATTGGAGCTGGAGAGAGGACTGGGGATTAAGAGCACTTGCAGAGAAGACCGGGGATCATTTGTAGCACCCACATGGAAGTTCACAATGGTCCTGAAACTCCCGTTCCAGGGGATCCACCTCCCTCTTCTGACCTCTGAGGGTATTCTATGCATACAGTGCACATACACATGCATACCTTAAAATTAAGGAGTGAGAAAGTACTTGTACATATACCATTTTAATTGTATCTGTAAGCGTAAAGTGTTGACAACTATTGTGGATGATAATAAAATGCGCAAAGAAGAGTACTGTGCTTAGTGAAAGTTCCTTAGGGAATGTTCTAGTTTGTTCTTCATTGCTGTGACAAAATATTCTGACCACTACCAACTTGGGGAGGAAAGAGTTTATCTTACATATCCCGGGTCACAGTTCATCCAGGAGCCCAAGGTAGGAACTCAGGGCAGGAACCTGGAGGCAGGAGCTGGAGCACAGGCCAGGGAGGAACACTGCTTACTGCGTTGTTCCCCTGGCCCCTGCTCAGCCTGCTTTCTTATGCAATACAGGCCCACCTGCCCAGGGGTGGCACCACCCACAGGGGGCTGGGCCCTCCCACATCACTCATCAAGAAGATGCCCCATTGACATGGCTACAGGCCAATCCAATGAAGGCAATTCCCCAGTTGAGGCTTCCTCAACCCAGGTGTGTCAAGTTGACAGTAAAGCTATCCAGCACAGGGAAATATGTAACTGTCTATTCTTTCCAACTTACCACAGTCTATTTTAAGTGAAAGTGTCTTAGTCAAAGTTACTGGTACTGTTTAAAGAATTTTCCTTATAAAACACATTTTTGAGTGCATGGGAATCCTTCTTTAACAATATACATGTACATCAGTTTTCCAGAAATAGGAAGTTATGACTACAATAGCCCTGTAAATGGCACTAATCCTGGTCTCAACAATAGCTGAACGACTGATTGTTTACCACAGATGCCTCTTGCTTATATGAGATGTGTGTACTTGCTAGAGACTGATAACATTTTAACATTGATAATACATTTAGGAAACTTAATTAGCATTACTTCACTTAAGTCTTTGGTCAATTCTATCATATAGGTGGTAAATGAGAACTACGAGGGCTACACATGTTTTCAACCCTTCTGCGCATCACTAGTTAGAAGACAACCCAGGCAACCTGAAGCCCATAATTGTCACAAAGAGGCTGTTCTTTCAGAGATTAAATGTTAACACATTCCTTTGTGTGTCACAGTATAGGAAACAGGTTGCTTTGAATGGTTTAATAAAAGCCCACCATAGAGATTCATTCAAAGTTTGAACTAGTTGCTATTATTAGTTTCTCTTTCTTTATTAGAAAATCACTCCATGAAGAAACTCATATAGAACCTTTGCTCATTTCCCCCCTAATCTGCTCAGAATAAATTTCCTCTTGTAGAAGCAGAAATTCTCTGCTAAATCTGTGCATCTCTTGCCTTTCAGGTGGCCCCACAGGTGAACTTCATGTTCCCACCAAGTGTTGCTGTTTAAATGTTCATTTTACATTCTGGCCAGCCACAGCATGGGGTTTCTTTTCAATGTCTATTAATTACATACAGTTTAAAAGTATTTTTTTTTCTTTCCTTACTGACTTTAAAACCGTTCAGAGAAATGATATAGACTATAGGAGGAAGTCCTAAAAATTCTACTTCACAATAAGATTTATAATTCTTTAAAAATCAGTTTCTCACCAGCATTGCAATAAATCTAGACATTACAGAATAAATCATTTTTATTTTCACAAGTGAGCAGCTCAGACTAACAAAACTAGAATCCCCATTAATTTATTGGATAAATTACCACTGTCTTAATTTAAAGTTAACATTTATATTGACCAATACAATTAGAAGGCAGAAAATCAATGCCTTTGGCATTATATAAGATTCTTTCCTTGTGAATTTTCACATAAATAATTTCTTTCAGTACTGTCATATAGAAAATATTTAAACCATCTAGAAGTGATTAAACAGAGTGGAAAATGAATTAAATGGTCCCAGTAATAGCCTAGATCTGCAAAACAGCAGAAAGAAGAGACTCGATGGACTGGTTGGGATTGCTGAGAGCTTGCTGTGTCAGTCTCTGCTGCCGACGAACAGGAATTTCCAGGAGAGTGGAAATTCGAATGAATTGCCTCCGATGCCAGTATAGTCCTGGCAGTCTGAAAACAGCTGCATGCCATGGCCGTCATGGTCCATTCTCTTTCATCAAACCCGTAACAGTCCATTTTTCCTTTATAATCTAGACTATATGGTTTATATGCTGGTCAGGCATAACTCACAATTTTCTATAACTCCACTTTTTTTTTGTTAGAAACAGTGCTACTTTATTAAAATACTGAGTTATTTCACATGTGTATTTGTCTCCCCACCCTTTCCATGCTGACCACCATTACTACAGCCTATCACAACATTCCATACATACTTAAAACCAAGTAAAGGATGGTGTTCCATACTTAGAAACTAAACAGGCATTTTAGACAACACATTCTTGGCAGTGAATCCTGGACGACATTTACCAAACATGGTAGGGGAAGTTCTCACTTTGCGTTATAAAAAGAACAACCAGGTATCAACTGTTACAGAAACGAAATAAGACAATGGAGTGTTTTCAGTCTGAACTATTAGACTTCCTTCACTGCCAGAGATCTTGAATAGCCTCCTGGTCCGTCACTGGGAAGCAATTCTTCACATAATTGATGAACTTGGCTTGCACTTTGGGAAGAGAACTGCCTTTTTCTATACTTGCTTGCATATTTGCTTTAATGTCTTCTGCAGCACTAGGTCCTTTTGGTGTTTCAGGAGTTTTTTCCTGTTTTTTGAACCTCGCTGTTTTTAGTCACAGTGATATACAGACTCTAGTCGAGGAACAATTTAAACCAAGAGGCAGGCTGCTCCAGAAATACATGGTAATTGTTTATCTCCCTAAATTCTTCTCAGAAGTTCTGCTATTAATGAAAAGCCAAGTCAGGTAACGATGAGAAACAGTGTCTCACCATTCCCCTCAGGGTTCCACACTGAATGTTTTGGTGGTCTCAACTGTGTAAGAAGCTTCCTTCCAAAATCAGTGGGAGCTGAGCAGGTTTACAGTAAGTAATCAGTAATAATTTTTAATGCTCTACTAATTAAAAATGAGGAATGATAAGGTTGTATGGCGTCTAAAAAGCCCGCCACGGGAGGCATGGGAGGTAAAAGTGGCTCCAAAACCAGATTACAGCTTGGTGTGTATATGCGTGGTCCCTAAAAGAGAGTATCGAGAAGGACAGGGGGACTTTGAAATTGTTGTAAATGAAATGGATCCCCCAGCAGTCTGGTGCCCAGCCTCTCTGAAACCCCCGTCCCTAGGAAAGTGTCCCTAGGTCGAGTTCTTCTGCACCGTCTCCTGAAGCAGCGTTTGTCACTGCCGGTCCCTTGCCTGGGAAACTTCAGGTCCTGGATAGCTCAATTTTGACCCGTAAAGGACAACAGCATGTGAAAAATGGAGGGCTACAGAATTAGCAGGTCCATTAGTGGACTGAGAGTAAATTCTACTCAGCACAAAAATGCCTATTTAGGAGATAGTAGAGCAATAGGTGTTTTTTCTACTCCCCCGCGGTAGCGGGGCTGATTCTCACGCTTCCTAAGGCTTTGGAGATCACTCTGGAAAAGGGGATGTGCAGAGGTAAGAGACAGTAGACTTCCCTTGGCATCCCTATAACATGACATAGTAGTGATAGTAGTGTAGCTGACTCATGCCCTGCCAAGTGCTCTGCTCACAACAGGAACAGTGTTTTCCACGGGTCAGTGGAAAAGACCTCTTTTCTTTCTGGTTAGTATTATGAAGACTGCCACTCCTTTTTAAAAACGTCCTTCATCATTTAAAAAATAAAAGATCATTTGTTACTTTTGAATGTTTAAACAGATTGCTAATTTCCCAAGAAATCACTGCATTTAAGAAGAGACACTTACAATATTCTAATTCCAGTATTCCCTAAATGGTTTGAAAGAATCAGTACATATTCAGAAAACTTTGAAAACACATTCATTATTTAGTGCATATTTCTAGAACTACAGACATAGGAAGTACACAGTAATATTTAGTCTTTTGACTGTTGTTTGAAAATGCCCTGTGGCAATCAATGATTCATGAGCCATACTCTGGGAGAGAGCTAGTGAGTTAATACTCTCACAATGGAGTTTGGTGGAAGGTGCAGACATATTTTCCTGTCTGTGCTGCAAACAATTTCTATTAAGGAATCAGCACATTGGTAATTGTTCTTTCCTTTCTCACTAGACTTCTCCCTCTTTGATTTTTCAATTAACTCTGTTCATTCTTACCAAGCGTCTGCACTGCCATCCAGTCCAGCGATACATCCACCTTCCCAGCTTCAACTTCACTTTCAGCATAATGCTTATCTTCTGTCCAAATGTTTCTCCCCACTCCTGGTTACGAATATTCCTTCAAGCCCCACCCTATATTCAGACCTAGTGTAAAACTGACCTTTCCCTTGGCTTCACCTCCACAGTTATTTGATTCATGACAAAGCCAGACACTGAAACATGATCAGGACAGGACTGAGGTGAAAAGAAGGAAGTGAATAGGTTCCCACTGTTTAATAAGAAGACTTAAGGCAAGGTGCTCAGGCAGGATTTGGTTGACTGGTCTTAGAGGTGTACACATTTTTAGAGAAGGGTGGGTTTATCTCTACTGGTGAAAACAGAAGGCTAATTTTTATTTTTTCTTGGCAGTGGGGTCCAAAGTCTAGCTATGTTTTCTGGGCTAGTTTCAATCTTGGTCCCAAAATATCTTCATCTCCAAGTTAGTAGACTATTGGTGTGGGCTACCATACCTTGCTACAAGACAGTCTTAAAACAATCATTGTTATGTTTTTACAAATATATACTATATATTTCTTTAAAAATGTATCAAAGTAAATCAATGCATAGTTTGAAAAAAAAAAAAAACATCACAAAGGAAGCAAGGGCACATTGATAGAATATGATCCCCACCTGTCTGCACCCAGTTTTCTTTTACTCAATCTGTGCTCTGAGTTAAAGACTCATTTCCAGGTTGCTTTGAATCTCTTAAGAGACAGTCTATGCAGTTCAAAATCACAGCTGTGTGATATAGCCTTATGTACTTGCCTTATAGTTCTTGCATTCTCTCAAGCTGCTTGGTACCTGCACCTCTCAAAGAAAATAATGACTTGTGTAATAAAAATAATAGCATAACTACAGCTCTAACCCTTTTCTCTTGCTGTGTGTCAGGAGCAGTCAAAGCCCTATGAATTATTATTTGATTTAATTCTCATAACTTGTTTCAAATATTAGTATCTCCTCGACATGAACAAGGATACAAAGCCTCAGGAAATTAAACAATTTGTGAAGCTCCCTCATCCTGTAAGTACAAGGGTGGGCTTGAACCCAGGTAGGAAGACTTCCACCATTTCTTTGTTCATCATTTTCTAGACTCCCAATGCTCCTGCTTGAGAGGAAAAGAAGAAAAGTTGGGAGGTTCCTGAATTAGTCAGATAAGATCTTAGTGTCAGTTGACAATGGACAGATATCTGAGACATTGGAAAGGATTTTTAACTGACAAATAGGTTTCCATGCAGGCCAGAACCTTTTGTTCCCTCCCTGCCACGTATTCTTCCTCTCTCCCTCTCTCTTCCTTCTCCCTCTGTTCCCTCCCTTGCTCTTTCTCTCTTGACTTCTTTTGATCTCTGTATCATAATTGGAATAAGTTGGAACAGCTGGAAATTGAGATAGTAGTTGGAGAGAGAATACATTCTCCCTCACCGAAGAGCCTAGATATGGAGTGGAAAGATATAAAAAGGACTTGAGAATTAATTAGGTGCCCTAAGCAAGATAATTAACTTGTTCTCAATGGTGAGCAGCCTTTGCAGAGTAGGCAGGCACATACAATATGCCGTTCTACAAAGAACAGAGGCAATACAATGGAGAGAAAATACAGAAGAGAAAAGCCTTATAGGCTTAGCTAGTGCCGGAAAATTGCTGAAGTGTACAAAACCCAGCATTCTTTCCAGTCTTAAAAAATTGATAACTTTATCAGAGATAGGAATTTTAGGGGGGGGGAGATAGCTCAGAGAGCTCTTGCTGTTTTTCTGAGGACCGCAATTTTATTCTGAGCATCATAACCTCTTGTTGTTGTTCATGATTACCTATTCACTCCAGCCCCAATCTATTTGATGCCCTCTTCTGGTCTCTGTGAGCACCTGCACATATGTGCCCTATAGTCACACAGAAGCATACATACATATAAATAAAAATAATAAAAACCAGTCTTTAAAAAAAGAAAATTTAAGATTAAAAACTAAAACTATATAAAGCAATTTTACAGAGATTTAGAAAATAAACTGATGCTCTGTCTCAAACCAGCTGGAAAGACTAACCGTTTGACCAAAGTATCCAGTTCCATGACACCATTTGGTATTACATACCATATTTCCAGGAACGGAGTTTTAGATGGCTCTCCATCTGGAGCTCATTTTCAAATCAAACCTACAAAGTGATGGAAATATGCACAGAGACTAGGGCAGGTTGGATGTGGAAAGGCAGTGGAGATGCTTCTTAGCTTAGTTATGGTGGCTATTGATCTTAACAGAAAGGAATTAATTCCAAAATTATTTTCATAAGCATGAAACTTATAGGGTAGGTGCTGGAGACATGTACTGGGGGTTAAGAGCACCTGATATTCTCAAGGAAGACCTGGGTTCAGTTCCCAGCGCTCACAATAGGTGGCTACAATCACCGATAACACCAGCTCCAGCACATCTGATGTCTTCTTCTGACTTCTGTGAGCACCTGCACACACATGGTACACATGCATATACTTAGGCATATACAGGTACATATGGCCTGACACCATATGTCCACTAGTACAGTAGTGAAATGAATGAATCCGAGTAACCAAGAACCTTCTGATTGGACTTAAAGGACTGTACTGGTTGAGGCCTGTATCTGACACTTATTGTGCCAAGGAACCTGTGGATCGACAGGTGATAGGCTGTGGAAAAGAACTTAATCTCTTAAATGGACACAGGATTAAGACAACTCCTAATGAATTATTGTTATAGGTGTAGATTAGCGCATCTCTTAATTCTCACCTGAGAGATTTCTGCCAGTAGATCTCAATTAACACAGAGAACCACAACCTCATGTCAACATGCAGATAATAAGAGACTACAGAGTGCTCAGTCCTAACCAGGACAGCTACACCATGCCTTCTCCTCCTAAGGCTCAGGGATCATTGTAGAAGAGGAAATGAGTGAATATAAGGAAACCATGTTGTCTGGGCACAACAGGTAGTTGTACATATGAACCCACAGCACCTGTAATAGCATGCACAATACCTGTACAAACCCAAACCAGACCAAAACCCAGTGTGGATGGGAGAGGTGGATAAGAAGACCAGGACCTAGCTCAGTATCTCTTGGTGACCAATAGCTTTTAAGAGAGGGAGAATCAGTTTTCTTCAAGGGTATAACGCTTGGTAGGTTGAAAAAGTTCCAAGGATGGGCCTACATGCGAGATCATTTGGGGGACACAAAGTATAGTCAATATGTCTTTAAAAAATAATAATGGACTAGGACTGGAGAGATTGCTCAGTGGTTAAGAGCACTAGCTGCTCTTTCAGAGGATCCTGGTTCAGTTTCCAGCAACCGCTTGGTGGCCAACAACCTAATTCCAGTTCCAGGGGATTGAACACCCTCTTCTCTGACCTTTGAGGACATTGCACAACATGGGTGCACTTATATACTTGCAAGCACTATAAGAAATTCTCATCTCCTTCACATCCCCTATTCACCAGTCAAGGACTTTCTTTCCCCCCTAGAGATAAGAGTTATGCAATTTCGGAGTCTTTTAGATAGACACACTGAAGGGGTACTCCTTGCCACACCCTGTGTCCCTATTCAGCATGGAAGAAGCCAGAGAGGTCTGCATCCCAATTCCCTATTGGCAATTTGGATAACCTCTTCAGAGGATGGTGTGATAAGGATAGGAGGTATGAATTGGCTAGGCAGTTAGGGTAAAAAGACTCCAAAGAAACGTAGCCAGTTTCTTGGCTAAAAGTCAAAATGTCCTTGGGCCTCTTAGCAACATACTCTGTTCCAAAGGCCATAAAAAAAAAGACAAAAGTATTTGGGAGCTCTTATCTAATCCCTAAAAGTTTTAGGGCTAACTCTTCAGAGTGAGAATGTTAGAGTAGCAAAAAGACCCATTTAAAAGAAAGAAAAAAAAGAAGAGTACATGAAGTTGTTAGAAAAAGTGATGGGGAAATATGGGAAATGTTGGACAGGAGGGAGTGGGCACAGATTTGATCAAAACACCTCATATAATACATGTATGAAATTCTCAAAGTTTTCTAAGTTTTAAAAAAAGAAATTCTCAAATAATCAATAAAAATGTTACCTTTTAAATTATAGGGCAGAACAAGAATCGGATTTAAGGCCAGCCCATGTCCTAAATGGTTAGACCTTAATACAATGCACACCTTTGTCAGTGTGATAAAATTAATGGAATTACCTAAGTCCGACCCTAAAACTTCTGAAGAAATTAGACATAAGTACAGTGGAATACTCAATTTGAGGAATTTCCAAGGCAGGATAGACATGAAATTAGGAGTGCAGTGAGGCAGGTTGCTAGAAAGTACAACTTTGACAGGAGTATCAGGTGAAACCAGAATGGACTGGAGGACTTGTCCATATCAGACTTCTTGAGGGAAAGCATGGAGTGCAGCAGAGCAGCAGAGTTCCTTCAAAGAAAAGTGAGATTTGATCTCTCACAGAGGAAATCTTAAAAAGTGTTGGCCAGTGGATGGCCAGAGTTTGAGAAGTCCTTGGGAGGTTCCATTTCACACATTATTCTCTACGCATATATATATCTTATCCATCTTCAGAGAAATTGTTTCACTTGTGCAGTTCCATCCTCGTTTTGTAAATGTAAACATTTCGGCTCAGGGAAAAAGTAAATTTTCTTCTAAGTTTCCTATGATAAAATGGTCATGCAGTTGATTTGATTTGGTAAATATTATGAATATCTTCTGCTCTGTTTGCCTTTAATTGTTGCACCAACTTGTTAAGGAAAGGGTTTATTTTAGCTTACATCTCCCAGGTCACAGTTCCCCACTGAGGGAGCCCCAGGTAGGAAGTCAGGGCAGGAACCTGGAGGCATGAGCTGAAGCACAGGCCATAGAGGAACAGTGCTTACTGGCTACTCCGCAGGCCCATGCTCAGCCTCCTTTCCTGTACAATATAGGACAACCTGCCCAGGGGTGGCACCACCACAGTGGGCTGGGCCCTCCCACATCACACAACAATCAAGAAACTACCCCACAGACATGGACACAGGCCAGAGCAATGGAGGTAATTCTCCAATTGAGGCTCCCTCAACCAAGGTGTGTCAAGTTGACCTTAAAGCTATCCAGCACACCCTCCTCACCTTTTAAAGTCTCACAGTGCACCTTATGTTAGTAAAGCCCCTGAAGATCTGTGGTTTATTTTGTAACCATTCATTTCCCAGCCCCATAATACATGTAACACTTATCACCATTATTTTGAGATGAGAAATATTGATGATGAATGATTTATTATTGCTCTTTACTTAAGTCCAAAGTATTCATGGAAGATTTGTTAAGGAAACTTGTATTCCATTTTACTGTGGACCTAAGCTACTAGTAACCTCTAAATGCTAAGTGAATTAAACTTTGCTTTTCTCAAAAAAGATAAGTTCATAATCAAGCAGAACTTAAATTCAAATTGCTCTTAATCAAAGCCATGTGATCAAATCTTCCCCTATTGATCTAGGGCATTTGTGATTGAGCACATATTTGTATGCGCCTATAAAACTGGGTAAGATTTAGGCCTTAAAAACAATTTTATGTTTTTTATATAACTTTCCTATTATATTTCATTGTTTTCTAATATATTTGTCTTCATTTGTATTTATCACGAAGGGTATAGACAAGGATGAAAGGAAAGGAAAGGAAAGGAAAGGAAAGGAAAGGAAGGAGGGAGGGAGGGAGGGAGGAAGGAAGGAAGGAAGGAAGGAAGGAAGGAAGGAAGGAAGGAAGGAAAATGTGACTCTTTAGCAAAAAAAAAAAAGTTCCCTTTTCTATTCTCTCCAACACGAAGATATCGAACATTAATAAAACGTATTTTCTATTTTTATTACTATCAATGAATCACATTTATATTCAAAAGAGAAAAGTCTTTAAATCAGGGAAGTGTATGGATTGTAGTCCTGCCTGATTTTATTAGTTCAGCCATCTGAACTCTAATATCTCCTTGTAGCCATCCCTCTTGGCCACCAGAGGGAGATGAAAACTTGCAGATAGTAGTACAGCACTGACTATCAGTGATAGTGCTTGGTATTATCCCATGGGACCTCAGACCCATCATTAACAGATTATTTCTAGACACTGATAAGGTGAACTGTATGCTATTGGAGGTTGTTTCTGTGATGTAAAACTGAAATTCAAGCAGTAAGATGACCATTATTATATGCAGAGGAATCTGTGAATCCTAGAGAAACAGGGTAAAACTGGTGTTTAACAAGGGAGATCTCTGTCTCATGAAAAATGAGTCCAGTCTCAAAAATTTGAACATGTCTTACTTTGAAACTTTGTTTGTAAGAAGCAATCATGATGTCTTGTTTCTTTTACATTTAAATGGCTTCTAAATAATCTTTTATTAAACCATATCGTTAAGAGAAAAAATTTAAAAATGGATTAATGTATTGGTGCCTGTTTTAGATGGAAATTTTTAAATGGAATCTTTTAGATGCTGGAAATCTTACTTAAGAGTAGAAACGCCAAACTCAACTATTTTTGCTCCCTGTATTCCACTGTTCCTGAGCCCAGTTCTTTGGCCAAATGCCCATGAACATTTATATCAGGATGGAAAATATAAAAGTAATGCTTTCAGATATCAGTTAATGAAATATTAGTTATCATAGAGACAAAATAATGTTCTAAAATGTTATCTCCATTAAAGCCATCATATATGTGAACTGAATTACTACTTGTGTTGCATTTTCACCTTTTTTCTTATGACAACGAAGTCAAATGTAACTTGAGATTCATGTATTTGTGCAGAAATGTCTACAAATACCTTTTTTTACTACGTAGTTTTCATTTTCATTTACATTTTCATCTTATTAAGTTTGGCGATGCTGTTTGTAGTCAGCAATATTCTAACGGTTGAGATCATCTTTCTCTAAGAAATAACAATGCACTGTTGAACCAGACGAGTAGGTTATCCAACTGGGAGTTATAAAAGCCATCTCTGCAACTGAAACACACTAATGCTCTTCTAAGAATGTGAGTACCAGGCTGAAAGGCCAGTGGTGATGTGTAGTTCACACACTAGAGCAAGAAGCAGGAGTACCACCAGACTTAAGGACCAAGCAGACAGGAAATGAGAAAATAGAGTGCCAACCAAAGAAAGGTAGGCAAGCTACAAGTCCAAATGAAGCTGTGAAATGGAAGCCAGATATCCAAACCAAGGTAGCAGACCAAGAGGAAGAGGCCCATGAACACTGAACCTATACTGCAGTCTGTATTTAGTTAAGATGCATTGGAATCGCTAGAGGTGCCTTTACACTTTTGCGACGTTTACTCTAGAACTTTGAAGTTAATTTTCTATTTCCAATTTCTTATTTTGATTGATAATGAAAAATAACGTTTCTCATGACTTCTTGAAAAGCAAAAGCCAGACATCTATCATAAATATGAGTATCAGACAAAACTCAACAAGAAATATGGAATATGCTTCATTACAAAGATAAGAAAAGGCAAACTGGCATAGCCTTTAGATTTTTTCCCAGTAAAACGAGTGTGTGTGGCAATACTTCTTGCTGCCAAGTGAATGTCAGTGCAGTGCCATGGCACTGACCAGACGTATACGGACATTTCAAAATAGCCCTCAATATTACATAGCTTTCAATTCTGTTTTCTGTTATGGATTTCTCCAATGGAAGCATCTGAACAGATTTGCAAACATTTATGTATATAAGTACTCATTCCAAATTTCAATTAAGAGTTTTTTTGAGACAGGGTCTCCCTGTAGCTCCAGCTTACCTAGAACTCGTTAAGTAGACCAGGCTGGCCTCAGTCTCACAGAGATCCAACACTCCTGGTTCTGCTATTCAGAGTTTTAAAGCATTTGTACATATACTAACATCTAGCTTTATGATAGAAATGAGAAGCAAGAATGCCAACATATAACATAGAAAGGAAAAATATTTATATTCTATATCAATTATTTGTTAATAGATTGTACTGGTTCAGACCAGACATAGACCTTAAAATAGATGACAGAATACATGAAATCCTCCGGGGCAGGGAGGGGCTAGAGGGTGTGCAAATAGGGAAAAGGTCTAAGTATGTTAAGATGTACTGTATGAAAAGGTTCTCCAGATCGTCACAGTCCTGAGTTCCCAGCTTGACTGGAAAATAAATTCATCTTCAGAAATGAACAGATATTTCCCCAGCAGCATCGGCCCCAGCAACACCAGGCTGCATTTCCAGGTCCCCAGTTCCGGAATGGAGTCTACAAACCTGGCTTTCCAGAAGTGGTTCTCAGCAAAGAACATCTTTTCCATGTTCTTGAGCATGAAATACACAACACCCATTTTTAGTGCAGCATTCTCCCTCGCCTGTCACACCTGGCCACTGGCCTACATTTCCAGTATCCCATCCACCTGCACAATTCCCTCCTTGTGATGTCCTTATAAATAGAAAGGAAATGACAGCAACTCAAACTCTTGAGTGGGGTGCAAACAGCCACAGAGCAAGCCTTCCCCTCACAAGCTGCCACTAGACCTTTGGCACGGCCCTTGCTCCTCCTATTAAACTTGAAAACATTCCCAGGAGACTTGATGGGGCTTCATCTTTGGCTCAGGGGATGCAGATCCAAGGAATGTGACCTCCCAGTCACAGTCTGTTTAATGACACACCTGTCAGCTTTGGTGCCTCAGAGAAAGGGGAGGTGAGAGTGGATAGGGACAGTACATTCCCTGCTGTAGAAGACAAAGGCAGAGATGTGCTGTATAACCCTTCAAAGGGTGGCCATGACATAGATGAGCCTAGAGTTTCTGAGGGAGCAGTATAATGAAGTTCTAGGAGCCAGAGTTACCAGAGGTCAAGTGCTGGTGTGGGTAAAGAAAGGAATGGATATAGGGCTATTTCCCATTTCCCACCACCTCCACTGAAAGCAATACGTGAGACTGAGTTGGTTAAAAGAATAGCCGGGTGTGGTGGCTCACGCCTTTAATCCCAGCACTCGGGAGGCAGAGGCAGGCAGATCTCTGTGAGTTCCAGGCCATCCTGGTCTACATAGTGAGTTCCAGGACAGCTGGGGCTACAGGGAGACCCTGTCTCAAAAAGACCCCCCCAAAAATGTCAGAATTATGTGAGGCCAGAACGTGCAAGTGTACGGATGTAAGCTAGTTCTTGCCCTTGAGGCAGCTGTCATACAGCAGGGTACGGAAGATGCAAAGTGGCCGTTCCTAGCTCAGAAGAAGCTCAGTGAGCCAGGCTTCCCAGGGAGCCACTGCTTCTTGCCCACCCAGCAGGTTCAGGGCAGTAAAGTTGATAGAGCATACCAGTTTGATTCTAAGATGACTGAGAAGCAACATCCAACAGGTCATGTGCTTTCTAGTTCTGATTTGGAGTCAAAAGTCCACAGGGAACCTGAAGCCTTTGCCATCTTTCAGAAAGTAAAGGTGATCTGTATGTTGAAGAGCAAAGCTAGGTAGGACACCTTTCTTCCTGAGGACTTAGACGATGGTAGAGGGGAAGGGGATGCTAAAGAGGATGATGTGTGTGAGATAGGCTGTTCTCATGAAATCAACCAGCAGGGCTGTCTGAATCTTCACAAGGGCAGGCTTAATCAAGAGGTTGGCAGGGTGATGAGCTGCATGTCTCTGCCACACTCTGTCACACAAGGGAACACCCCTGAGACTTCCAAAGTGAAGGGGAAGGATGAATCTGAAAGCACTTGTGGAGGGATCCTGAAGAAACTCGCCCCGGGTCTGCAGCAGGGCTCAGGGTCCATCGGTGACATAGGATTTCAGTGTGATAGGAGCTGTGTCGGTAGAGCTCCTTAGCTGTATGAAAAGGATGACATTGAGGTGCAGGATGAATCTGATCACCTGCTTGATGCCGCCTCTGCAAAGTCATTCCCATGCTGAGTGCCACCTACAAAGCAAGAGTTTACTAAAGCACTTGTTGTGACCAGAATGTCTTCCTTTTGAACAAAGAAAACTTCAATATGTAACAAGCAAGTTGAGAAAGATGTAGCACAGGTAGGCCCACGGGGCATCCTGCAGTACCAGCTACTTGGAAGGCTGAGATGACAGAATCACTTGAGTCAAGAGGTTGAGACCAGCTTGAGCAGCAGACCCCCAGCTTGGAAAACAATAGACCTCATCTTCTAAGAGAGAATAAAACAGCTTTTAGCACTGAAGTGCTGCTAAATAACTAAATAAGGTTTAATAGTAATTCGTGATTTAGTGAACGATTCCAAAACTTAATTAAATAAATTAAAAATAGATGTATAGTATGAAATGCACAAAATTAAATAAAAATTATATATTTTATATAAGAGGCTGAGGCAGGAAGACCAGAAGAGTTCAAGGGTAGCCTGGGTGTACACAGTGAAACCCTGTCTTAAACCAATCAGGAATTTCAGATAGGAAACTGTAAGAAAACACACTTGTCATTGGGTTTATACTTCTGCTATGCCAGAAAATGTTTAAGTACTTTAACATGGTAATTCCTTTGGTCTTGGTAAGTCTAAAATGGAAACCACAGTTACCCGCACTTACCAACATGGAAGCTGAAGTGTAAAGTTGACCAGGGTTCCAGACAGCTGCCAGCAGTTGATCCAGGACTTGAAACCAGACCCTGTGGCTCCAGAGCCCATCATTTTTGCCTTATAATATGCATGCTAACGCATTAGAGCTTTTCTTCAATGGAAGGGATGAATTTGCTATTTTTATATGTAGCCTCTACATTGTTTGTTTGTATTACAAGGGACAGCGATTGCTGTTTTATTCAGAAACAATTATAAAGATAACTGCATGTTAGGAGGACAAGTAATTGCATTTAGAGACAAAAGCAGATGTTAGGTTACTTTTAGTGAATGCTCTTGACAAAAAAAAAATGTAGAGTCAACAAATAAAAATGTAGAGTCAACAAATAATAATGTCCCATTTCTGTATGGCCATGTCAACTTAGTAAACATTGTAATTAGTTCATTGAAATACAAATGGACACTAAGAACATGACTGGAAATATCAAATTAAGAAATTGTAAAAGTCATTGTACATTTAGACATGCTTATTCCAATTAGCCGTCTTTGGATTTTACAAACACTTCACAACAGTGGCTAAGGTGGTGTCGAATGTTAAATCCACATCCTTAGCATGTTAAATGGTAATCCATTAGAGTGGAAGGGTCATGACTTATATTTAACTCAATACCACACTGCTTTTCCCGGTTGTCACTTTAGTGAACAGGCATTTATGCTGATATGAATGCATATTAAATCCCTCTCTAATATTTCTTCAAAGCCCCAAGCAGTTCTGCTAGTTAAATTAATAGGAAAAACATTAAAATATTACAAATTAAAATTTCAACCCGAAATCCTATTCATCAGCATATTGTTCTTCCAGAACAACATGAGGAGAGAAAAATACTCACTAAGCATATAATTGACAAACACGCCACTTCAGGTGGAAATCTGCTGCTTCATTTGATTTCTGATGAACCAAATATGTGTATCAGCAATCAAAAAATCATTATCTCAGCTCTCTCTTCAAAATGAAACAGGAAACCTGAGTTCTTCATTTGAATTTGCTTTATATTCTCACAAATAAGTGAAGGAAAATTCTTTAATCACTTTAGTGATATGGAAACAATATAATGTGATATAGCCCTTGTTGAAACAACTTGGCATACTTTTTTTTTTTACATAAATTGAGGGACATGCCTTCTTTCTGTATATAATTTGGTTTAACTGACCATAAAGATCAAATATTACTTTTGACCTTCAGAACAGTTATATAAGGGTTTTGCTTCTTTACCCACTGTTCATTTCAATATGTATTTACATAAATTTCTCAGCTGTGTGTTTCATAAAATAATTATATTATATGTAATTAATGTAAAATGACATTTTTTCTTTCTCTCTCATTCCCAGGATAAGCATTCAGCATAGAGAAGAGTAGATAGTATAAATGAATGGAAACATTAGCTAGGAAGCTAATGCAAAACACATAGACTTAGAAAGTGTGTAGGTAGGGAAATAAAGCCTAAAACTCACTTCCTTCATTCCTAATGTTTGACATTTCATTTCTTCCCTGGACTTCCTCCTGAGAATATGGGTTCACACTCCTGTAATGCTATTATCCCAACAGAAAGGGACAATATCTTGTAATATCTTGTTCCCTGCCAAGCCCACAGGCAACTGTCTTCAGCAAGCCATGGATCCACCACGTTCCCAGGACTGAGCCTCAGAAAGGCACCAACATCCACTGACTGCACCTTCCTTCCTTCCTTCCTTCCCAGCAGTTCCCCTTCATGTCAAGCACAGACACATTTCTTCACTTAGAAGAACTCTAAGGTCATATGGGAACCAGCCTGGCCTGCCTGGAGGTGGGAGCACTTGCATTCACAGGGCACCATAAGCAAATGCGACTCCAGGGGAAAATCATACTTATTCCTTCCCTAGTATAGGACACCTTGCTTATCTCACTTTCCATTGACTTTTCTTTTGTGCAATTAGATAGTGCTTATTTCTAATTTTCATTCTAAGCAGACTGACCTGCCAGCAAACCCCAGGCATTCCTTCCCGTTCTGCCTCTACAGCACTGGGGTCAATGAGGATGCTGTGGATTGGAACATAGGTTTCCATGCCTCCATTGCAAGCATTTCACCCAAATGTTCAAGTATTTTATTTGGGGGGCACAGATACATATGCTTTGCATTATAGAACAATTTAAAATATTTCAGTAACTATCTGGATGATTTGATTAAAATACATGAATAAATGAGGTCAAATTTATATATGAAGTTAGGCAAGCCTATAATTTCACTACCTAGAAGACTGAGACCTGATAATCGCCATGAGTTCAAGGCCACGTTTAGCTAAATAATGAGGTGTTGTCTTCTAAAACAAGAGAAAAAGAATATTAGGTATGCAACTATAAACGGTGATATCAGTGAGTACATAGCTCTTTGAAAAATGGATTTAGAATATATTTTATACATTGTACAGTGCATATTTACTACTCATTAATGACAGTGGAACCTCTTAGTTAAGATTCTACTTGAAATATAACTATTTTTGAAAAACACAACTAAGACGTGTGGTGGCAGATGGAGGATTTTGACTTCCGGGCCAGCCTTGGCTACATTGCTAAGCATTCTCAAAAAAATTAATGAGTGGAAAATTGACTTTCAATAATCTAAATTTAGAATATGTTTGAAAAGTCAATGAGGAGTCGATTATACATATGTATGTATATATAAACTTATATGTGTAATGGCTAAAGTAGCAAAGGGTTTTTAAAAACATGTGCTATGCCAGGATGAACTATATTTACTAAGGTCAGGCACAAGTAGGGGAGTGATTCAGATGCTGAGCTCATTAGGGAGGAGAGCACTGAGAAGATCACAATGAATATTAAACAGAGCATTGATAATGTATGCCTCACTGATTTGAATCTTTAGGAAGATGATTTAAGCACACTAAAATCCATGTTTATGCATGCTATTCTTTAATGAACTGAATAAAAATGCGTGACAGATTAAAGGCACCGTCAGTATCAGAACTAAAAGCCCCACTTTATTCCACCTCCTAGGATTCTCCGAGTTGGATTTTCTTGGATGAAAAAACTTCAGCGAGCTTTATGTACATCAT
>NW_008351881.1:2024189-2057281 GCF_000622305.1 Nannospalax galili | reverse complement strand
GGTAATTACAATCAAAGGGTCAAGAGGACCAATAAGTAAAAAAAGTGTGTTATTATTTATACATTAAACTATGTAAGATGCTTAGCTATAAGATATAGAATTATTATTTCACCTAAATCTTCCAAGTGTCTTCATTCACCCTCTTCTCACGTGCTTGACAATATGGAAGACATGATCCATCTCATCTCAGTGATCCATAATCCTCCCCATCTCCTGCAGCTCACCAAAGGATGAGGCAGAAGTCATGCTCAAGACCTAGAAGATACTTTCAGACCTGAGCATCCAATCCCACCAGGTCTGTGTCTCATGGCAGTTATAAGTGAACAGCCAAGTAAAATGGTGAAAGGGAGATTGTGCTCTAGACACCTGTCTGTGCCTATGACCAGCGCCCATGTCACCCATGTCGCCTTCTTCTTACCAGGAGAGATTCAGGCTTGTTAAGGTCCCTGAGCTGATGGTAGGAGCAGGGATCCCAGACAGAGGCTACAGCTTTTCAGATACCCGAAGGGAATAATTCTAATTTTGTTTTTTGTTACTGTCCTTATAATTTAGGACACTTTGAAAGCTTTTTGTTGAGATGGAGGCATAAAAGTACAGAATTCTGATTAGATGAATGGGTTCAAGAGATAAGAAAAGCCAATGGAATAGTTTAGATATTTAAACATTCCCATTGTGCACAGGGAGCAAATATGTTGATTCGCTTAATCATAGTTGATTTTCTTATATTTTAATATCTTTTAAACAAAATAAATGTGGCTGCTGTGTTTCAGACTTTATGTTCTATGCTGGATATATGGAGAAATGAACCATACCTAATCTGTACATCATAAGAGAAATGCTTATTATTTATTATATTTCTGACTTGTGTCCAACAGATACCTTAGTGATGTAACAATATTTTCTTATGAACTGTGGAGCTGATTGTATGATTATCTCAATTTTACAAAGATGATAACAAATACAGAGTTTTGAGTGGAGTTTAAACTCAGACATTAATTCAATGTGTTTGTGGTGGAAGAGCCTAACAAGTTGCCTTCCGTATTATGGGCATTGAATAACAACAGTAATACATTCTCAATAAAAGTGCTTAGTCTGACAGAAAAAGGTTTGGAAACTGAATGAAACCACTGGAAGTTATAGTCTCCATACTTTCTCTCTATTGACCCTTGAAGTCATAGAACCTTCCAGACTCAGTTTTTTTATGCTACTAATGCATGCCTTGCTGTGTTCTGAAGAATATTAGGGACAGTGTAGGCAATCTTAGCAGAGACTTTCTCCCCAGTAAGGAGTGACTCACTTTTATGACCACATCCATTTACAACAAGGCCCCTGAATTTGATGAGGCTGGAACTCACATTTTAATCTGTCTTTCCACTCCGTTTTATTCTTCCCTACACACACAGTAGTATCTTTTTTTTTTTTACCTTTAATTTGCATTTTTATAGTTAGTGATTTATCCCAAAGACTAAGCAATATGGATTCTTTGCAGTCAGTTTTCCTAGAGTTTAGGTTTCAGTTCTGGCTGTATCTAGGGGCTTCCTGTCCTACTATGGACCAGACCTTTCTCCTTATCTCCCTGTTTTCATATGGCACACATTTTTGCATCAGATTCCATTCTCATTCTATTGTGTGCTCTGAGCTTGTGTGCACATGCACTTGCATCTGTGTTAATGCATGACTTCTTTCTCATACACTTTGAGTTGGTGATTAGCTTATAGTGTTTTAGTTTGTACATCTTTGTAAGTTACCTCAACCATTTTTGGAGGTAAAATATTATGAAAACAAGGGCAACGTAACTTTCCTATGCAGCAAAATACTTTAGTAAAATACTTCAGTGCTTTCTTTGATTGAGCTTTTGTCTTTGTTTGTTTGTTTGTTTGTTTTGTGCACTGGTCCTGTGAGCAAATCCCAGGGCTCTACCAAGCTTGACCAATGTTCTACCCCCAGATCAGTGCTTTAACTTTGAATCAGTCATTCACTACCCAGAACACAGCAACAGTGGAGAAATGTCATCTTGGTAAACCCTGGGGTTGAAATCTGAATTTTATATTTGGACTATAACTGGGCATTTTCTGAAGGCTCTAATCCAACTTTGGTCACTTGACCTACATCACCTCTGTTGTGAACTAATTATTAACAATATATTCAAAATAATGATGAATTCAGATGTTGGTTGCTAGGGAGATAGACAAACACTCAAGTATACTTGGAAACACCTTAGATGGTCTATAGATGTTTTCTTTCAAATATTTCTCCAATATATGGCAGTTTGAGATATATTTGGGTATTCATGTAATAAGATTTTTCATAGACAGCAACATGTTTTAAATCTTTTGGCTTGTAGACATCCAAAGTGGTTTTGGTTGATAGTAAAAATAAATGCTTAACTCATTCTGATTCTTCCAAAATACCTATGTTCATTCCAGAGATAAGACAGTGTCTCATACAGATTTTCCTCCTGAAGGATAATTTGTCATGACCTCAATTTCCCATAAATCTTATAGTTTAAGTTATTTTGCCTAAGTGAAGAATATCTAAATTTTTTTAGTAAATACCAAGGTCTTAAAATATGCACATATGCATTTCTGCTATAGATGTACAAACTTATTTAACCTTTTGTGACATAAAATAAGTTATCAAGTGAGGAGGAAGCGGTTCACACAGCACAGAGATTCCATGTGAATGAGGGATTGCAGATTCCATGTGAATGAGGGATTGCATACTCCACTTTGTGCTCTCTGGAGGTTTAAATCTGATTTTTTTTTTTTTTTTTGGTCTTTTTGAGACAGGGTCTCTGGTAGCCCCAGCTGTCCTGGAACTCACTATGTAGACCAGGCTAACCCTGAACTCACAGAGATCTGCCTGCCTCTGCCTCCCAAGTGCTGGGATTAAAGGCATGCACCACCATGTCCGGCTAAATCTGAATGTTTTAATAGTTTGATACTAATAGTTATTTCTGCAAATTATCCATGATGACTATCCATGATGACTTATGTTTTTGAAGATTTTAACCTTGAATGCCGTGGTAAAACCATTATTATTTGGACAAATTGCTGCCATTGGCAGTTGTAACGTGGTTGCTTGCTGTGTTTCTAAAATGTGTATTGTGTCAAGCCAGTGTAGTGAAACTGTATCGCATGGTGTTGAAAATGGAAATTACAAAATGCTATGGTAAGTAAATAAAATCAATGTTTTCTTATCAAACCACTTCGAACTTCATGTTCATTAAAATGACTTTCCATAGCCTATTTTTCATTTCATCCATCATGAGTTAGCTACCAGCTTCAGTACTAGAAACTGGTCGAAGCCCAGTGAAGATAAATCCAATTAAGATACTTGCTGGCCAAGAATAGTTCTAGCATTTTGCATATAGATTTTTCATGAACTCACCACTATAGTTTTCAAGAAAGGAAAAAGATTCTTATAGTTTAATTAAGAATTTATTTATTTTTGTTTTCTTAGAAACCTTAGACTTTAGTTAATGATACACCCCCAAATCAACGGTTAATTCTCAAGTATTTGATGTTTTTCATTTATCAAAAATTGCTGTCCTATATCATGCAGTATCATATTCTCATAAAACCAGAAGAAAAGAATGATCTCTGAAATACAATTCTTTTTTTATGTTTTTTGAAAAATGTTTTTTTTTATTTTTTATTTTTCAATTTTCTGTGTATGCATTGTATTTTTGTGTGTATGTATTGTTTGCATGTATGTGAGTGCACCCATGTCATGCAGTGCTGCAGAGGTCAGAAGAGGGCTTCAGATTCTCCTGGAACTGGAGTTAAGGATGGTTCATAGTTGCCATATTGGTGCTGGGAATTGGACCTGGGTCCTCTGCAAGAGCAGTCAGTGCTCTTAACCGCTGGGCCATCTCTCCAGCCCCATGAAATACAGTTCTTAAAAATGTGTACAATTCTTCATAACTGTGAAAATGTGGTGCGTGCATTAGCCTTAGAGTTTAAGCACTGTTCTAGGACGTGAAGCAGTGAAGGCCCATTACCATAAAAGAAAATATTAATAAAAGACTTTCATAGTTACTTTATGATAATGGCGTGACAACTTCATCTTTTAAATGTTCTCTAAAACACTAACCCTAACTTTTAGTCAGACAAATATTATTGGGATTTTACACATTTCAAAATCTTTGTATAAATGTATGGTTACTATTAATAAAGATTTAATTCAGTGGAATTAAGATGAATCATATGTTTGTATTTTCTTTAAAAAACCCATCAACAGATTCAACAGATACTGAAAGGTTTAACTTTAATTAACAAATGATCTAGTAATATGTATTTTCTTGCATGATTTCCTAAGATGGGTATAATACAGAGCTCTCAGCTGGTCTTGGAGCATGCCTTTAATCCCAGCCCTGGAGATAGTGAGTAGCTAGGACTATAGGCAGACCCTGTCTCGGATCAGAAGTTCAAGATCATCTTGAGCTACTTAGGGAGTTTGAGGCTTGTCTGAAAAAAAAAAAAAAAAAAAAAAAAAAAAAAAAAAAAAAAAAGAGACTAGATCCCCTCTATGCAAAACATCTCCATCCTTCCCTACACTTCATATTGACAATATGTGACTCATGTAACTACCAATAAACGCTTCAGTATGCTAATCACCTTGAAGGTCTTTGGTGTGACTTCCTGTCTCTGAAATTTAGAGATTCCTCTGCTTTAAATGGCTATAAATCCAGAAGGTTACCTACAGCTCCAGTAAACTCACTTGAGTTTGGTATATTTTCCTGTAAAATAAAAAAAATACCACTAAAAATTGGATAAGAAGCTTTCTCATGGAAATGGAGGTGAGTAAGGGGTGTTCAAGGCAGTCAAATGTTGATTAATGCATCATCACCACATACCTAAAGAAATAATTAAAAGACATACTATTCATTAACTATGTTTTGAGAGCATCAAAGAAGGAATTCACTGTTTTAGAGCCAAAAAAATGATTATTTCGTGTTAAAATCTTAAATGTCATGATGACATAGACTTCTGTATTTGTATGTCACGCCTTAAAATGAACATGGTATAGTTTATCTTCAAAGTACATGTAAGATCATAAGTTTTGTAATCTTATGAAAGAATTCAAAGCAATAGAGATTTTTCATTTATTGTTTGTGAATTTCATATGTGTACAGCATGAAATTTAATCATATCCACCTCCTTTTCCCTTGCCTGCCTACTCTCCTTCCCTATCTTCTCCATCGCCACCACCTCCCAACCTCATGTTCTTCTCTCTCTCTCTCTCTCTCTCTCTCTCTCTCTCTCTCTTTCTCCCCCCCAAACACACACTAAGATCATTGACTACTGCCCATATATGTACATGGCTGTGGGTCATCTACTGAAGCATGAGCAGCCTACCCATGCCCTCACCACCAAAGACAGAGTCTCCTTCCCCCCTGTGGCTATCAAGAGCGAAAAGCTCCTCAGTTGGGGGTGAGGCCTCAGGAGTTCCTCCACTATCTATGTTGGTATTTTGCCTGGATTGATAAAGTGCAGGCCTTGTGCACATAACAACAGATGCTATGTGTTTATGAGTGCAATAGCCATGTCATATTCAGAAGAAAACACTTCATAGCCCTGTCCCAGTTCTTCAGCTCTTATACCCTTTCTGTCTCCTCTTCTGTGATATACTCTGAGGCTTGGTAGGGGTTGGGAGTTGATAAAGAAGCAACATTTAGGGCTGAGCACTCAGTCACTTATTCTTAGCACTCTGACTAGTTATGAGTCTCGACATTGACTACTGCACACTGTAAAAGGAAACTTCTCTGACCATGCATGAGAGTGTCCCAAGTATGGCTATAAACATAAATATTGAGAAAGCAGTTTGACAATATGACCATTTAGCAAAGTAACAATGGTAGGTTGTACCGAAAGCCCCATGACTTCCCCCTATGGGCTGTTTTCAAGGTTTACAACACCAAGCATGAATTTCTTCCTGTATGTCAGGTCACAGATCCAGTGGTTGAATGCACCATTACATCCACGCCACTATTGTAGCCATGGGCACCTCTTGCCCAGCAAGTCAGTATTGTAGCATACATTCTCCAGTGCTGTGTAAGACCACTGATATTTTTTTCCTCCCCCAGAAGCCTGCGTAGCACATTCTGGCTTTATGAAAACTACCCAGAAAACCTTTAGATGTGTATGTGTATGTGTATGTGTATGTGTATGTGTATGTGTAAGCCATGTTCTTCTTCACTTAGTTACTGGAAAGAGTGTCAAGAAAAGGATGTCAGATGTCTTGCCACAAATGGCTGGTCCCTAAAAGTGAAGATTGGCTCACCCCAAATACCATTACTATCTCTATTGAGAAACACTGCTAGTCAAGATGTTACTTATGAACAAATGCAAAAAGCTTTAGAATGCAAATATAAATCTGCTCACGTTCACTCATCAGTTTTTATTATTGTCACTTAGTAAATAGATCTCTGGATAATGATTTTTCTAATGTGTTATTAAAAGTGTTTCCCATTATAATCCAAATAAATGGCAACTGATGTCAGATTTGCATTATATTTATTTTTGAAACTGTACTCAATTATGGTAATTGCTAATATTTCAATTGATGCCCAAAGCAACCACATTTTCTGATGTGTCATTGAAAGCATTCTTTTATAATCCATAAGTCATTTAGCTCCTTAGGCTCATCCTCTTCAGAATGAATTCCTTAGATCTAATTCTTTAGTGGATGTTCTTTTGATTTTTATGTTGTTTTGTTGCTTATTATGTGCTCATTCTTTTTTCTGAAAAAGTGCTTAGCAATCCAGATTAGCTAGACCATTTCTCAGGCACTGTGCTATTAAAATTCAAAGCATTATCTAATAATAAACATTATTAGTTCATTCCTATATCAGCTGCTCCAAATCTTGCATCTATGAAGACTTCACCTAAAAAAAAAAAAAACCTTTAAACTTAAAGTAGGATTTCAAAAGGCTCTAATGCTATGTGAAGCTTACTTTTGAATAACATGATTCAGACTTTGTCTTTAGAAATCCCCATAATTTTTAAGAAATGAAACTCTAAGACACTGAAAATGTTGTTCACTCTGAGGACTCATGTTTTCATGTGTGTGTGTGTGTGTGTGTGTGTGTGTGTGTGTGTGTAGACTGAAGCCTCCATCATTTGTAAGCTAAGGTTGCAAGGAGAAAATAAAAGATAGAAAAATTAATCTGTCTCTGTAAACAAATGGTTGAGCCCTAAGCATGTAGCCATCTCGTTTGCAGCAGATGAACTGTGACAAACAGACCCTTTGGCTGCCCATCACTCATGTTAGGAGCAACTTTCAGCTTCTACCTATGTGCTATATAACTTCAAGAAAGACGGGCTTTCCATTATAAATGAAAAATGGCCATATTCATCTCCATTGTGATAGACTCAACTTTTTAAAGTTATTTATCATAATGGAAAAAGATGATAGCAAGTGTATAAATCAATGAGCTTAAGGAACGCAGACCATGAACAATAAACTGAAATTTAGCTGCACTAGCCCTCTACAATTTGCAAAAATGAGAAACACTGCCTTTCAATGGAACTGTTCAATGCACATGGGGTTTTGCCTTGGTGTATTGTGCCTTGCCTCCATCTCATCTGATTCTATCCATCTATGGTTGATTGTCCCCCTTTGCCACTTGATATACTTTTCTCTCCCTCTTTAACTTCGTGGTTAGCATCTTGAGCCCCAGGGTCTTCTTATTCTTGGGCTCAAGTGCTTCCTTTGGGATAAGAACAGTATTTACAAAAAAGAAGACAATTTCTATTCTTAGCATCATCTTCCCTCATACTTGGCCAAAGTCTCAAGTCACTTCTCAAATGATATCCTTCACAGAGACAGAATTTAGAAATACATAATATTGTTTTGATCTATTTTGTAAGTATACACATGATTTTTCCTTTCCATAAGAAGTTTTTAAAGACAGAGTAAAAAATATATATATTCATGAAGATCAAGGAAGAAATTGAAGCATCTTTTTAATACTTTCTGTTCTTTTCCTTTCAAACTGAAAACCATACAACTTCTAAAAAAGAAAGCGTGCTAATGAAAAATTCCTTTATTACTGCATATATATGAGATGCTCTGAAGTCACTCTGGTTACAAGACAGAGCAAAAAATAGGCCTGTAGTCATGGGGGATAAATGCTGCACCAAAATATTATTTAACTTATCTTGAAGTATATGTGAAATACTGTTCAAACTGTTCCTGCAAAAAGTATGCATTGTTATGCAGGAGGACAGAGTAGACTGAAGGACTGCAGCATTGGGAGATTACCCGAGGATGGTGGGCTGAGCTACAATGTAAAGAGGGAAGTGACTTGAGCTGGGCTAATGTGGAAAAAGGGAAAATCAAGTAGGAAAAAGAAAAAGAAAAGTGTGGTGTGAGAGAACATCCTGAGTATAAAGAAAATAGTGTTTCATTTAACAATGAAGTACGATCAGTCATGGAGATGACGAATCTGGATACAAGCAGCATCCGTACCATAGACCACACCTGGTTTGAAGGAGCCCTTAAAGAATGTTTGCCTCAAAGTATACAGGATTGAGGAAAGGTGGAGAGGTTTGAAGTCTCAGGACTTAATGTTATCTTAATACAATTTCTGTAGATGAGAGAGCAATTTATTTATTTTTGATTTTGTGGTATAAGTATGTTACCTGCAGTATGTAAGTGTACCAGTGTCATACAATGCTCACAGAGGTCAGAAGAGGGCATCAGATCTCCTGGAATTGGAGGTATGGATGGTTAACTGCCATGTGGGTGCTGGGAATTGAATCTGAATCCTGGTCCTCCGCAAGAGCAGCCAGTGCCTTCAACTGTTGAGCCGTCTCTCCATCCCTGAGAAAGCCAATTTAATGAGAGTTGTAACCTGGGGTTTGGGGATCAATGAAGCAGGAAACTGTTACAGGAGTTGAGACAAATAAACATTAAATTTGATAAAGTAAGAGTTTGCTATGTATTCGAATGTGAAAGAACAAACTAAAGGGAGGTGACATAGGAGTTAGAGGAGGAAGCTCTATTCAAAAACCTAACAGCCAGGGGAGGAAGTGTATGACCACATGGAAACAGAGTCTTACAGGCTCCTGGGACCTTGCTCATATGAACTTAGAGCAATGGTAACGGCTTGCACAGGACGCATGCAAACACAAGGAGACAGAAACTAGCATAGAACTGTGAAAATGCGCAGTAGGCCGTGATTTTAGCCAAAAAGCTATTGGGCAGTTGCTAGGTGAGGAAAAGCTGACCTCCTTTAAGGGAGTGACTGTAGATAGGATGACTAGACCCTGTGCATGCACTTCTACTGAGAGACGTCTAGGGATACTAACTTCACTTGATAGGCCTTAACATAAATGGCAGAATGCATGCAATTCAGTGGGGGGAGGGGATATGGGAGAGTGATGATAGGGAAGGGGGTATAAAGATGATTAAGTTGTTCTGTATGATATACACAAAAATTTAATATAAAATACAAAACACTTTCAAACATGTCTTCATTGTGAGGTCAATCAATGGACCAGTCAGGGCTACATAGTGAGACCTTGTCTCAAAAAGCAAAAGTCATAATAATAAGAGTTAGAACTTGGGAAATCTTCAAGTTTGAGCTGACAGGGGCTTCTGGGTGTAAGGAGGTCCCTCACTCTGACTTGTCAAGTGGCTATCCTGGGGTTTACTGCTATATCCCTTGCCTCGTGATTGTAAGATGACTGCCTCTCTTATGATTTGTATCTTTCTACAGAGGAGAAGGGAGTGGATAAAGAGTAGGATTTCCAAGGCATCTGTTAGCTTTATTTTCCACCTTTGAAAAACTTCAAACTCCCTGTTTTAAACTTCCTACTTGTCCCAAACTGTGTCATGTGGCCTTTTCTTCCCAAAGGGAGTGTATGAATGAGAAGACGCTGTGCAAGGGCCATTAGTGTGTTGACCGCAATCAGAGGCAAAGTCACATGGTGAAAATCTTCATGCAACATTTTTCACTCGATTTATTTGTTTTATGTATCTACATGAAGTCTGCTATTACCAATGACCTAAAATATTTAAATGTAAGACATTAGTATTTACAGTGTAATGTTATTTTTTAATAAAGATCTTGTGTATATCAGGCTGGCCTGAAACTCAGCTATGTAATTGAAGATGGTCACTCCTAACTTCTGACAGCTTGCCTCCACCTCCTGAATTCCAGGATTGCAGGTGTGCAGCACCATACTTGGTTATTATGGTGCAGAGGATCAAAACCAGGGTATCTCACATGCTAGGTAAACATTCTACCAACTGTGCAACATCACCAGACCTATAATGTGATTTTTTAACTGTAAGACATGCTTATATTAGATGAATGTCTTTTAATTAATTTAATTTTAATTAAATATATTTGAGAAAGATAAAAATTTATTACAGTGTCAATGGTGACTTACCAGCCTCAATTATTTTATAATTGTATTTGCATGGTGGTGTGAAATGAGAATCTTGACTAAAAGTGTGCTGAAATTCAAAAAAGGCGTAGTAAAGACAAGATTTGCATTTACTCAAGTTTGGTCAGAATTATTTACAGTGACATGCATTATATATGTGTCTTTTTTTTTTCTTCAGTAATTTGTGAAAGTAAAGTGCTCAGAAGTAATCTTTTAAAAACAAGTGTATGTTTAAAATCATTTTGTAACCAGATTTATTCCCAACTGATCTTTAAATAATACTTGCATTTATTCCTAGAAAATTGAATTTCTAAAAGCTTATCAATTTTTCATGACTCCCTATTACAGAGATACTTTTGCTTATATGAGGAATTTTAAGAGTCATGAAAGCTCATGAATTATAGTGGTGATAGGATTGCAAAGCAGCAATTGACTTCATAAATGCGTTAAGAGAACATGGATCTACGTTCATGTTTATATGAAGAATCAGCCTAAGAGCGTAAACAGAAAAAATACCTTTTTATTGCTACTGATCCTTAATAGATGTGGAAGTTCTAGAAAAGGACTGATATTGTACAATGTGATGAGCTTAGGTCTGCTTCAAATTGCTAATCCCATCAATAAATTTCCTGAGATGTTGTTTCTGCATTGAGGTCTTTATCTAGACTACTCACCGCTTCTTCCGGTGAAGCAGCTGCCAATTATCTCTATGTCTAAGGAAGGACAGAAAATTTGGAGAATAATAAAGAGATTGGATACAAACATTTGTTAGAATTGGATGGAAGTTGGTGAGTCATAATGGCATCAGGTGGGAACAAACAGCAGGAACTGATTGGTGCTTTTTATGCCTACATATGAACAGCATTTGAACAGCCAGGTTAGACTGAACAGTCAAGGCACACAATTCAAAGAATGTGCTTGTCTATGCAGCATGGAAGAATATAGTTTAGTTTCCGGTAAACCTTAGACTGAGGATACTTGCTTCCATATATTATCTTTGTGATTGCAGAAACTTATTAAGCATTATAACCTCAATTTTAATGTTTGTATTTGTTTGAGCATTGATGTGAGGATTACATATAATGATTGTGACATACATATGGTGAGCTCTTCTAAACACATGCAGTTTGTATTTATTAAATTAATGTGATTATTTAGACAAAGCAATGCTTGTATCTTTAAAATATCTATGTTTTCTTTACTTGCAAAATAGTATATATTTGACCAGTGACCTGTGTTTAAATCTCTGGAAAGAAAATATTTCTTCCAGACTGAATGTACCTAAGTAGCAGGACACTGTCCTCACTGACACAAAACCCTGAGTCTAATCTCCAGATCCCGAAACACACACACACACACACACACACACACACACACACACACACACACTTCCCTAATGATGATTAAAATCTAATAGATTAAAGAGATCTAAATAGACGTAAACTGAGCTTCAGTGGTATTTAGGGAAATGTGAATTTGCATTCAAGAAGACAGTGAAGAGGAAATAATGACCATTTTCATAGGTAATAAAGGAAAAATTGCTCATAGTTGTCCCAGAAGGATAAATCTGTGCTACAGTCTTCATGTTTTCTTGGTTTTGCTTACTACTGTCAGTCTGGAGAGTATATCTTTGCTATTCCTTAATCACTAACTTCCAGAAATTTGGGACATATTTCGCAGTTCATCTTGTCCCCATCCCTGAGCCCCAGAGCTGCTGCATTTCAGTGATGGAGGGATCAGAGCATTGTAGGCAGAGGCACACCCTCTTAGCCTTCTCAGTGGTCTCCTTCTATGCTGCCCTGCTCTTTAGCCATTTTTTAGTTCAAAGCACAGCCACAGAACCACATCTCATTGATGAGAATTTTTTTCCCCCAAAGCAGTGGATTTAATTGACACAGATGGGGGAAAATAAACTGCCATTTTTATTTTTACTTTTTTAAAACCATGAAATGATATTATATCATATTAGAGACATTATTTTCTAATTTTAACTCTTCAGTGCTTACCCAATATTGTATTAGCAATGCTTTCTTTTAGAAATCACATGATTAAATTGAAAACTTAAGCTTCAAGAATAATGTGAAATTTGTCACTGTTCCTGTAATGTGAGTTTTCCATTCATTCCCTTTACAAATTCTCCAACCCATACAACGTTTTTCATTTTCAGTTTAAAAAAATCACTTTTATGTCATATTTCTTGGATTATAGGTATGATGCCCCCAAATCATAATGTAGATTTAGCTTTCTTTGTCAGAATTATGACTTAGATTCACATATTCGAATAGCCTCTTATCAACTCAACATTGGACTGAAATGGACTGGACAAAGAGGGTTGCAGCAGTGTGTGGGGAGCACATTGCATCAGGCAGCAACGAAGACCCAGGGTGCAGGCTGCACCATCACTGGCTTCTCTATCCCTACATCAAGTCTCAGTGGGAGCATTTCTACAAAGAGCTTCATTGGCTTCTTAACCACAGACTCACTCCCCTCAGGTCACCTCTGTGACATTCTGGGAGTCATTTCTCAAGTCCTATGCTACAGACTTTTCTTCAAACCTTCTTGAAAATATTGTAGAAAAAATTTGGCATAATGAATAAGTCAAGGGATATTACAAGAAAGAAGTCACATTTGAAATGAAAAAATTGTTATTAAGAGCTGTTACCTGTAGTAGGAGATGCTACTGATTGTGACAGGTTAGTATGGTTAAAGGAGTGGGCTCTCCAGTGAATTCATGAATGGGACCTGTGAGGTGGCTCAGTGAGCAAATTGCTTTCCATGCCAGTGTAAGGACTGGAGTTTGGATTGCACACAAATGCTCGGCAGGCATGGTAGCTCACCTACAATAGAAACTAAGAGCCAGATACAAGGAATGCTTGGAGTAAGTCAGCTAGGCAGACAAGCTGCTTCTGCAAGTTCTGAGTTCAATGGAGAGATCCTGCTTCAATGAGGTAGGTGGAGATCAATTGATGAATACACCTGAAGTCAGCTTCTGGCTTCTATAAGCACAAACACACATATGGATGTGCACCCACATACACAGTTGTGCCTATATATATTCAACCCCACATACTCATATGCACACACAGTATATACACATTCAAGTAGAAAAATAAAGAATTAGGGAATGGAATATCCATAAAGCAGTTATTACTGTAATGGCTAATAGAGGATCCTCGAGAGCCGAGACCCAGCTGTACCCTGAGAATGTTGTCATGGATGACCGGAAAAACTTTACTAAACTGCATTGCAATAGGCAGGCTGGAGGTGATTTACTCCTCTTTTGAGAAAATTATGTGCAAAAGGTGCATGTGCCTCAGGCCATGTTCACTACAGAACAGCTCTGGAACCTGCTTGCACTGAAGCCACTTTTGAGGAACCTTTAGGGGGAGCACAAGGGAATCAGAAAGGAGGTCCTTACCCTTTCAGTGTCTTTCCCACTTTCTCCATTAATATTGTGCCATGTCAGATGGCTCAGGTGATTATTTAGAGCCCTTCTCCTTTGTCACTGAATGGGCATGGCATGTGGGCAGGGGATGAGAAGCAATGATTACTCATCAGTAACAGACACAGCTGAATTATGATCACATGGAGAGAGAGGTCACTTGCTGTTGTCTGGGCTCCTAACATTCTTCACACAAGTCTGTGTGGGACTGTTTCCATTATGCTCCTCAGGGAAGATGCCGTCTCTATTTTTCCTTTCCCATCCCTCTCTTTCCTCTTTCCTCTCCCTTCTTTACACAGTGCTCTTTTCTTCTTTAAAAAAATCATTAAAAATTTATTAGATTTTATTTACATGTATGTGTGCTTGCCTGCATGAGTGTATGTGCCCCATGTTCAGGTGCCCACAGAGGCCAGAGGGCCCTGTGTTCTCTGAAGCTGGAGACACAAGTCATTTTGAGAAATGACTCTCAAAACATTGCAGAAGTAGCTTGCAGAGGAGTGACTCTGCAGAGTCCAGAAGTTATCGCTGTACTTTCTAGAAAGGTGCCTGCTTAGAATTGATGCAAGTGATGCCATCAATTGTATACTGCATCTTCATTGCTGCCTGACAAGATGGGCTCCTCACACTGCTGCATCCCATTTTAGTTTCTTGTCCCATTTTAATTTAGGGTTTAACATGTATGGGTGCTGGGAAGCAAACCCTGGTCCTCTACAAGAGCAGTAAGCGTTATGAACCTATGAGCCACCCCTCTGTTCTCATTTTGAAAATTTTAATTATAAATAACATTTGTTTGTATTTATTGTGTATGACATAATGTTCAAAGCCTATATGCATTAATGCATTATAGAATTTACAAACTTAACTAACAGGTGTTAACCTTACATAGTTATCATGTGAGTAACAACAAACCCTTCTTATCAGCCACTGTCTAGGTGTCTTTAAGAATATAATACATTCTTTACACAGTGTATTGTCCAGTAGATATTTTGAACTTATTCCTCTCAACTTTTATAGATCAACATTTCCCAACCCCCCCTAACCCTTGGTAACCACCACTGTATGAGATCAGCATTTTAGATTCCACATACAAATGAAATTGCATGATGTTTGTTTTACTGTGCTTGGTTCATAGCCATTAATTTGATGCTCAAGAACTTGCATTTTATTACTGTGCATTTGCCAATCAGTGTCGCTAATTCGATTTTAAACTTAGAGTTAGTTTTTCCCATCCAGTTGAAGTACTGATGTCAATGACCTAACAGTTACTTCTGGCCCAAGGAAAGCAGGGCCTTAGAAAGTAACTCCTTCAAATTGTCCTTTGCTGTGTCCTTCAGGACCTGTGTCCAAGCAGAAAATGAAACGCAGACTCTCCTTAGAATGAATGTCTGTCCTGAGCACACTGGAAGACTTTTCTTGGAGGCACTGGTTTTTCCACTCTACTTCACATGCAGAATTCTTCAATCACAGCTCAGTAAAGAGCTTCCCATCATGGGAAGGAGCATGCCTCACTGGAGGCTGGCTTCCCTTAGGAATGAAAAGCAGTGAATGGCTAGTGGTCAACCACATGCTAACGCCACTGCATCGACCCATCCGTCTGCCATCAGGCATTTCCCCAGGCTGTTGCCTTACCACTGTGCAGGCATTATTTTCTTCCTCAACACATATTTTCTGAATGTATCTTATTTGACTATTTTTTATGTGCTTCTTGTTGTCTGAATCTATTATTATTAGGCCTCCATAACTACTAAGACAAATCTCTCTTATTTCTTCCTAATAGAATATAAATATTTTTGACTGAATGATTCTGTCAAAGGACAGTTGCAAATATTATCCTTACTATGTTACCCTAATAACGAAATTTTTGAATCCCGAAAATTTATGTTTTTTCTCCAGTATTTCTACCTCTGAAAGAATGCATTCACTGAATAAAAGCACTGTCTTTCTCCAGAAACTAACTTTCTACTACCAGAAATACCGTTCAAATTTGTTTGAGCAAATGTGTACGCTCACTACTTTTAAAGGACTAAATTACAGCAAATCAGTTTAGAAATATAAATTGACTTGTTTTCAGGCCTGGAATTGAAATTTCTCATCCATAAAAATAAAATAAGCATTCCAATGGACTCAGACAAGATTGGTGATTTCATGCAACAGAATTGAGGAAACCGGAGACAAAAAACAAACAAACAAGCCAGACCAGTCATTTCAAAGTGTCTTTCATCAATGGTACAAACAACAGTAATAGATAACTGATGAACTAATACCTTGTTATTTCAGCTTAATTTTGTGCAAGGTTTAAGACAGAAGGAAATCCATTACCATGAAACTGAAACGACCTGTTAAAGAGTTTCGGATGCTACCTCTCAAGTCCTGCTTTTTGGAAGATTAGAGAAGGAGCTTTTGTGTCAGCTTGCTGATGTGGACCCTTGGCAGAAGTGACTCTGTATTGGTCTATCAGACCCAGGGCAGGAGCTGAGTTAGCCATGGTGACCTCCTGCTGGGTGATATCCATAGTGAAGGTGCTGGTCTTGATGACACAGTCAGCTCTTCCCCTCCCGTTTTTGTGCCCCTCGATCAGATCACAGTATTCTCTGGAGCATCCATTGCTTGCAGATGTGTGCACACACAGAAATTGCACACTACATTTCTTTTTCATCTGCATGTCACCCCCTGGGAGTGGTTTGATAAATCAATGAGAACAATCTTTCTCCATTCTGTGGAAGCAAGCATTGTAATGAAAGTAATCAAAACACCTCATCCACCTGAACCTGAGAATATGTGTCCTTTTAAGGGGAAAAACCTCTTCTCATTTCGTTTTCTGCAGCAAAAGGTGTGTGTGTGTGTGTGTGTGTGTGTGTGTGTGTGTGTGTTTGTATAACAAATAGCATTGGGACCAGTTACATGTATTCTTCATACTTTCCAGGACAGGAGATAGAAACTTGAATGGCCCTTCCTCTGGAGGATTTCATATTTCATTGTGGAAAAAATCAGAGAAATGTGTGAATAATAAATATCCAGTACAGTACCACAATCTCAAGGAAATATAGTGTGGTTTCATGGTGAAGCACAGCTCTGCTTTTGATACCAGGGGAAGGCTTCCAGTACAGGTGGAAGTTCTAGAAGAGCCCATTACTGACATATAAACATCTGACACTAGTATGCTCATGTTTTGAGGGTGCAGGAGAAGGGATTTACTTATCTATTATGGCCATAAAATCTTAACTCATAACAATGTATTTAGGACCTCTAGGTGATGGGTGTCACTTGGAATTTGGTATGTGCTTGGGGACAGTCATGTGGATGTATGTGTGAGACATGAGCAGCAAATGTCCCTGTCCTCAGGCTCTTAAAATCTTTCTGCCTCCTCTTCTAAGATATTCCATGAGCCTTGGGTATAGGCACTGCAGTAGCTGTATCAATTGGGGATGCTAGCGTTTCTGTGTTCTCTTACAAATATAACCCCACAGTCACTTATCCTCTGCATTCTGAGCAGTCCTGAGCTCCGTGTCTCCATCTGTTGCACAAAGAAGCTTCTCCATGACACATGGGAGCTATACTTATCTGTGGATGTAATTTTATCCTGCCTGAAAAGACTGCTTTAGGCCACTCCTTATAATTCAGTTATTTCTGATTTCTGGTTAGTCAATGAAAAGTTTTCCCTCATCTTAAATTATTAGCAATTAGAATAAACTCTGCACTATCTCAGATCTTGGCCTGGGAGTTTACTAAATGCTGCGATTGAATTTTAGTGATATTTGTTCTTTTCCATGTTTTCATAAACACAAGTTTTGCTAAACTTATACTGCTGTAAGCGTGTACTTTCCTTTCACCCGTTCTCTCTCCTGAAAGCCTTGTAGAGGCATGTTTTGGTTTCTACAGCAAATCCTGAAGACTCTGATCAGCTACCTGCTACACAGTTCCAGAGTTCAAGTTGTTTGTTTTAACAAACAGGGAGATGTTACATGTTTTGATGTTTTCGTGGTTGTGTGTGTTAGATTTTCCATCACTGTGAAAAACAGCTGACATACAAAATTTAAAATAAATAAAGACTTCTCTTGGATCACAGTTTCAGAGGTGACTGTCAATGGTTGACTGTTTCCTTTGTTTCTACGTATGTGAGAGGCAAGATCATGGTGGAAGAGCACAGTGGAGGGAGCCTTGCCCTTCCTGGCAGTCAGAAACCAAGAGACAGAAGCCTGTGAGGGGAACACACCAGTGACCACCACCAAATCAGCTCCACCTCTGAAAGTTCCCATCACCACTCAACAATGATGCCAAATCAGGAATCTCTCATTGGTTGAGGTGATGCAGCTGCTTCTTAGTCACTGGGTCTACCAGGAAGGTTTCTTCAGGACTTCAGTGCCATCAGAGATAATTTCGGACACACCAAAGTTGAAAATGATGTTACTGTTTTCTTATTTTGATGAGTTGGAGAACAATCATAAAATCATCAGAATTCTGGAAAAACATAAGTTGGAAAGCCTAAATTCTGTATCATTCCTCTTTATTCACAACAGTGTCCCATGTGGTACTCTGGACCGAGTTAACAGTTAATATTTGATGGATGACAGGACAGCTGTACAGACCTCTTTTATCATTTAGCATCAGCTCTGGTCTCTTGTGTGAGTACTGAATACTCTTTAGCTCACTTTAGCCAAGAAAATATTATGGAATCATTCTAGACAATTCATATTTCTCAAATAAATGTGCACTAAAGAATAAAATAAATAATAGAACTTTGAGGGCTGAAATAAAAAGAACAAATGTCAAGAACCCAGTGCAAACATAGAGCATCGAGCTTGACCTCCCAGGAGCTACTAACGGAATAATTTTACTGAGCTTAATTTCTGCTGCATCACACTGGAAATGCACTTTGGTACAGTTCTACCCCAATTGCTTTCCCTGGAGTATTGAAAGGTTTGCTCTGGAAAATGAGAAAGCCTAGTGATGGAAAAACTTCACAGTATATGGCTGACTGATAAATATATTTTAATGCTGGTAATGTAGACTGGCTGAGAGGTCGCACAGAGTAATCATGAGACAGTAGAGTGACTGCATTTGGTCAAAATATTTTTAGAATTGTTGATTTTTTCACTTATAAAATTGCATATAATTCCCTCATTTTGGCAAGAGCTGATCCATTCTTTTTACAAATCTTACCTGATCAAGAATGGCAGCTCTAAGAGAAACACTATAAAGATCCTGAAACACCTGTGTATGCTCAGTGTCCTGTGATTGCCAAATGCCATCTGTGCTTTCCTGTTCTGGATGGTCTCCTCTTTGTCTCTATTTGAACAATACTGTCTGGAGACATATTATTTCTATCTAAAGTCTGTTGTGCTTATGAATAAAAAAAATCTTAGGCTCTAGGTATTCCAATGCCCATCAATGAATAGGAAATATTTACTTTGAGTTTAGATATATTCAGCAATGTGGCAAGTTGAATAACAAGCTACATTTAATCTCTGAAAGCACAAGTAGCTTTAAGTAGGGCCCTGGCCTCCTGATCCACAAGTGTGGAACCAAAAACATTCAGTGTACAGTCTAAATGGAGAGCTCATCAGTTGGCACATACCTTACAGAGGGCATAAAAATGACTTGTCATAATTAAAAGTGCTGCAAACTCTTGTTCTATTTTTGAGAAGTATCAGTTAATTTAGACTGAGTATCGATTCTATGGTTATAATGTCTAAAGTCCTCTACATATTGGAAAACCATCAATACTTTTTTCCTTTAATGTTAGAAAGGTTGGGATATTAATTTCTAAGCAGAAGAAACTGATTTTACATGGTAAATTGCTGCATCGACCAGACATTGAGCAAACGGGGAATCGTAAATACCATACCCAGGTCAAGGGGGAAGGATGTGATTTCTTTCTTTTTTATATAAAACATATTGTATTGTTTTATAAATTTATAGAAAACACACAGTAGGGAAGGAAGACTGAATAGATAGCAATAAATGATCTCCAGATGTAAGATGAACTTTGTTTACAAGGTTAGTTAAGATGGGAGACAGTCCCAGGACCATCATTTCCACAGCTCTCTCCATCCTCAATTAAGCTTAGTTTTCTCTTTGATTTGTTCCTATTAATACCAGGTATCTGGCTAAGCCCTTGACCTGGACACCCTCCATGTATACGCTGGCCTTGGATCTCTGCAGCCTTAGAGTCTTTCCCATCACTCTGGAAGGTCATCATTTTAACATGTCCTATATGATGGTCATCTGACACCATTTTAGAGAAACCAAAACAGAATGGAAAAGGTTCAACAGGTTACCATCCACCAAGTTTGGACTATGTCTGAGTGCAAAATTTTAATACCACTCTATAATAATTATCAGTTACATCCATGTTGCCCAGTGATTGGCTTTTTCTCATGTGGTCATATGTAGCCATGAATGGTCTGTTCTCCAGACTGCAGCATCTGGTGTACGGAGGGAAAACACATGACGATGGACTTTCTGTTATAGGGTAAGCACCTGTTCATCTTTAGGAAAGAATACCAGGTTTTCAGATTGTTACATCAAATGTCTCACTTTCCCATAGAAGAATGCCAGTTGTTCAGCACACACACCTGCACTTGGCATTCTCTGTCTCTTGGTCCTGGATATTTAGTTGATGCCCATCCCTTATGTGTCTAGTCTACCTGGGTATATACTAGAACTTCCTTGGAAATACTGTGAAGTGGTATTTTTCACGATCTGGGCAACACTGCTTTTTGGTAGAATTGAGTCTCTCTTTTTGTAGTTCTCTCTCCTTTTAAAATACAATGTTTTATAAATTAAGAAAAAAAGGAATTTCATTCATTAACATTAAATTAACAGGAAGAAACATGAACCAAGTGACTCTTTTTGAAGGTAACTGTAACATAATGCATATTCTTGCTGTTTTTTGTTTGTTTGTTTGTTTTGGGTTTTTTTTTTTTTTTTGAGACAGTTTTGTAGCCACAATTGGCCTGGAACTTAACCAGGCTGACCTCAGTCTCACAGAGATTCACCTGCCTCTGACTCCCAAGTGCTGGGATTAAAGGTATTCACATGCTGCTTGGTGCCATATTCTTATTCTTTTTGTTTAGTTTTGTCTTTTATTTTTGGAAAATCCTAATGAGTTTGATTTGTTTCTTATGGGTTTCTCTCAGTGTTAGTTGTGTTCGGTCTGTGGGAAATCTCCACTGACTCTCATTTTGAGAGGGATGGGTGGGAGGATCATGAGAGATAGAAAGGCTACAAGAAATGCAGGTGGTGGCAGGGTTGATTGGGGGAGAGGGGAATATACAAGTCCTAAAATGTGAAATACCAGTAGATCAAGCCTCCCTAGGGACTACATATAGGTGCCGGACAGTCTTCAGTTTTTATATATTCTTCTTCTAACGCCAAAGATATTGAATGATTTACAAAGTTGTCACACTGTATAATCTATGATGGAGGTGGTGGAGGTAGTTGTTGGATCCAGTATGTATCCAGTTGCCTGGGTGACTGGACTCTGTTCCAGTGGCTTCTCACATTTTCCCAGGAAGTTAGCCCAAGGACACTCCTAGAATGAATGTAAAGTGTGAGAGCATGCAGTCATTCTGCCTGTAGGAAAACTATAAGTTCTCATTTTGACAGTGTCTCATTGATCAATATATGTCACATGAAAACTTTGAAGATCTAGAGGCAGTGCCCTCAAAGAATAGAGACAAAAAAATAAAATATAGGAATGAATAAAATATTTCACAATGGGGCTAGACAGATGGCTCAGTGGCTAAGAACACTGGGTGATCTGGCAGAAGACATGAGTTTGGTTCCCAGCACTCACATGACAGCTAACACCCATCTATGACTCCAGGTCCAGGGGATCTGATGCCCTCTTCTGATCTCTGCTGGCATTGCATACACAGGTGTGCTTACATACATGCAAAATAGATACTCAATCTAACAAAAATTAACTTTTTAAATGTTTTTAAATTTTCACCATAATACAAATGAACCCGTATGTGTGTATAATGTCCTTATACCCACTTACTGTGTCTTCACACCCAACTGCAGAATTGGAACAATTCAGGAATCATTAGAAATGTTTTTTAGAAATGTTTTCATATAATATTTCATTTTATTTTTTATTAACAACCTTGGAGTTAAATATTTTCTGCATATAAAAGATGAAAATGCTAAGAGAGATAAAATAACTTGTGTTAGTGAGTTCAAACTGCACCCTTAGTCAATTTACTATCTCTTGATAGTGTTACAAGAGTGATTTGGGAAAGTGGGAATTTCTCAGTTTGAAACTGGAAAAATAGTAATCATAAAACATCAGTTGTGAGAAAAACAAGTTAACAGACCTTTGTAATATTAAAAGAGCACACCAAGACCCACTTTGGCTAACTGTTATGGGATGATTTATTTGTTCTTTGTGCCCTCTTTATAGAGTATTTATCCTTCTCTTCAGACCAATTTATTTCATTAAGTATTCTCTTCAGACTGGTTTAGTAGACATAACTTTTTAAAAAGTTATTTATTTTTTTATTTTATTTTGTGTATACTAGTGTATTGCCTGCATGTATAAGTGTACCCATGTCATTCAGTGCTCACAGAGGTCAGAAGAGGGCACAGAATGTCCTGGAACTGGAGTTACAGATGGTTGTTAGCTGCTTTATGGGTGCTGGGAATTGAACCCTGGTCCTCTGCAAGAGAACCCAGTGCTCTTAACACCTGAGCCATCTCTCTAGTCCCCAGTAGACATAAATCTCAAATATTCTTTTATCATGGAAAGTTTTTCTTTGCAGATGGGGAGGGATTCTAAATATAATATAAAGAATATATTGTATAAAGAATATATTGATTGCAATTTAGAAAGATTTAGTTAAAAAATTCTACTGAGTATTTTTTTTTAAAAAGATCTGACCAAGATCTGACTTTGTTAATGATGTCAAATGCCAACTGAATGTCTCAGAGTAACTGGTCCTCCCTTAATTTTCTTGAAATATCCAAATAATATAGTGTTGTCCCATCTTTTAAAAATTTTTTCTCAATGTATATTTATATTGAATTTTTGTGCACCTCTCTATAGCCTAACCACTGGATTTTATGCAGTCGGTCATATATTTTGAGGCCTATTGAGTCAAGTTTGTCACTCTTGATTGTGGGTTCAAATGAGCAACTTCCAAGAGGTCTGGAAGACTGCTTCCTTATGATCACACACCAGCCCTGGCTCTTACAATCTTTCCTCCCCCTCTTCCTCGATGGTTCCTGAACCATGAGTGAATGAGGCTGAATATCGGAGTCTTATCCAGGGACACACAGGCTGCAGATTCTTATTCTCTACACTTTGGCCAGTTGTAGCCTTCTGTGTACTTCACCCTCGGTTGCATGAAGAAGCTTTGCTGATGAGAGTTGAAAGACACATTAATAGTCTCTCTATTCCCTATTCTACTGGGTTCTGTGAGCCAGTGAGCCATAGGTGTAGAGGTTTCATTGTAGATGTGTCACTTAGGGCTTTACATCTCACAGACACTTATTCTCTGTGTGGCCAGTTGTGGAACTCTATAATAGTCTATATCTGTTGCAAAAAGAAGCTGGCATTGGACCATCGATTGGTTTTTCTCCCTTAGCAGCTTGCATGAATCCTCTATAACTTTGAAAGAGGGAGTAGGTGTCCATGTCAGTTCCAGCTCCGTTGCTCCAAGTCTTGTTTCTGAAGTATGTCCTGTCTTCAGCAATACGGTCTTTACCTTAAAGTTTTGGGAGGTAGTAAAGGGCTGTAGCAGTAGCCTGTGCCATTTAGGCAGTCTCTCGGACTACCTGATCAACAACTCAAAAGGGAGGTTTCTCCTGTCTGAGACTGTGTTTCTTGTTATACAGCCTTCAGGTATGCACATGTACTGTGCCATTTAGGCAGTCTCTCGGACTACCTGATCAACAACTCAAAAGGGAGGTTTCTCCTGTCTGAGACTGTGTTTCTTGTTATACTGCCTTCAGGTATGCACATGTACTCGTGTTTAGATATTCTGTTTATATTTAGTAGGTTTTTGAGCTAATATTTTTCCTCTGGATTTTCATACCACCTAATCTTTATCTTTCCTCTCTCTATCTAACTTCCCTCCTCCACCAGTTAAAGTACACCCATTTTTACATTGATAACACCTGTCTTCTACTAGTCCCCACTCTTGAGCTCCTTCTTCCCCTTTACCCCATGGGTCCTTGCATATCCTCCCTCCCTTTCCAGTTAAATGTTCCCATTTCCCCCTTAGGAATATCTGCTTTCTACTGTCCCTCTAACACAGGTATTTCTTTTCCTTTATCTCCATGGTTCTTTTCCATTTTCCTGACTCCTGTGGTTATATTAGTATATATACTCACATATAATGACTTGGTGATAAGATTCACAAATGAGAGAGAACATATGTTACTTTTTTTTCTGAGTCTGTGTTGCTTCTACATACAACAAAAAGCCCATAGTCAATATCATTCTGAAAGGAGAAAAACTGGAAGCATTCCCATTAAAATGAGGAAACAGACAAGCCTGTCCACTATCTCCGCTCCTTTTCAATATAGTGCTAAAAACTTTTGCTAGAGCAATAAGAAAAGAGAAGGAAATTAAAGGGGCTCTATTTAGAAGATAAAGATCAAACTATCCATATTTGAAGATGATGTGATCAATACATTCAGCAAAATGGCAAATTGATTTGTAAAATTAATATAGAAAAATCAGCAGTCTTTCTATATGCCTATATCAAGCAATCATAAAAAAACCTCATGGAAGCCTCCCATTCACAATAGCCTAAAAATATCTAGGAATAAACGTAACCAAAGACATTAAGGATCTCTACAATAAAAACTTCATATCTTTAAAGAAAGAAATTGAGGAAGACACCAGAAGATGGAAGGACCTCCCATTCTCATAGATTGGAAGAATTAATTAATGTTGTGGAAATGGCCATCCTACCAAAAGTATAGATTCAATGGAATGCCAATCAAATACCCATAACATTCCTCAAAAAATTAGAAAAAAAATCCTAAAATTCATATGGAATCACAAAAACTCTGGATAGACAAAGCAATAGTGGACACAAAGAGCAATGCTGGGAGGATTACTATACCAGATATCAAAGTATACTATAGAACTATAATCATAAAAACAGTGTGGTACTGGCACAAAATCACACACATAGATCAATGGAACATAATAGATGACCCAAACATGAGTAAGTGTGCACAATTTCAGTCACTTGATATTTGACAAAGGTGCCAAGAACCCGCAATGGAGGAAAGACAGCATCTTCAAAATATGGTGCTGGCAAAACTGGATTTCCACCTTTAGAAGAATGATACTAGACCCTGCTCTTTCACCTTGCACAAAAGTCAATTCAAAATGGTTCAAAGATCTCAATGTGAAACCTGAAACTCTGAAATTGTTAGAAAAAAGCATAGGTACTAGCCTACAAGGTATAGGTGTAGGAAAGAACTTTCTTTTTTTATTTCATTACAGTTTTAACATATTCAATAACAATTTCTAGAGCAAGGATACATCTCTTTCAAAAGTGGCTGCAAATTTTTAGGTTCACAGTTGAATTAATACAGTTATACAATATTGAACTTAGTATAAACCTTATAAGACATAAAATTGAATGAGTTTTTAACCTTTAAAAAAGACCTCCATTTCATCTTAAAATATTCTGTTTCCTACAGAAAGACTCATTTTTAATGCTACTAATGCTTAGATGTTTGCACATGTGTCTCTGATCTCTATGTATCTGATTATTACTAGTCACAGTTGGTTACACTCAGATACTTGGCACCTGAGTATGGATATAAAGTCATTAGGTAGATTTCAATGGTAACTTGTTTATCATGTCTGCTAATTAACATGAAGTAAATTTTTATGCTTCTTCCTCAAATATGTCCTTTTTTTTCATTTGATTGTGTGTGTGTGTGTGTGTGTGTGTGTGTACCATACAGAACATCCCACACAGTCTTATTCATCTATATACCCACTTGCCAAATGGCACCCTCCCATACCACCCCTCCATATACCGGAGCCCATATACTCTGTCATCCCTGTTACTGTCCACTGTGTTGTTGGCACCCCCAGCCATTCCCCAATGCTTGTCCATCCGCTGAATCAAGCCAGCTTATCTAGAGATCCTTGTTTTAGGAAGATCAGCTGTTCCTCATCAAGCAGCAATCAGTTGTCAATATTCCTTTAAGTAAGATTGGGGTCTGCTGTTCATTCCTTTGACTTACCTGTACATAGACGGAACTGGCAAAAAAAAAAAAAGGGGGCCAGGGGCTCCTCCTGAGCCCACCTGACTTCCGAGGAACAGATCCTCAAATGACCTTAAGAGTGAAAATAAATTGGTTTATCTGGGCCAATGGTAGGGTCTTAAACACCCAAAAGGAAAGTATAACCAAAGATTAAATGGGTCAATATAATTTTTTAAGAGTCCATGTGTATAACTAAAGGCTACATAACAAGCAACAGTGCCAGACAGGAGACACCTTCCTTTGAATTATTGGCCAGGGTGGCCCAAAAGACTCCCAGATAGTAACCCAGCATAGGTCTGGGGAAATAAAGGAAAGGACTTTCTAAATCATTCATCAGCCACTCAGGAATTAAAGTCAATAATTAAGAAGTGGGATGTCATTAATCTAAAAACCTTCTGTACAGCAAAAGAAACAACCAAGGAAGTGAAGAAAAAAACCCACAGAATGGGAGAAAATCTACACCAGCCACACATCTGACAGAAGATTAATAGCCATAATATTCAAAGAATTCCAAAAGCAAAGAAGCAAGAAAACAAATGACCCAATTAAAAGATGGGCTAAGAACCTGAACAGGGAGTTCGCAAATGAAGAAATAAAGATGGCTAAGAATATCTTTAAAAGTATCCAACATCATTCATAATTAGGGAAATGCAAATTAAAAACACTTTCAGATTTCACCTTACCCCAGTCAGACTGGCTAAGATCAGGAGAGCAAATATCACACCAAATGCTGACAAGGATGTGGAGAAAAGGAGACACTCATTCACTGCTGGTAAAAATGCAAACTCATGTAACCATTATGGAAAGTAGTGTGGAGAACTTTAAAAAAAACTAAAAATGAACCTACTGTATGACCTGGTTACACCACTCCTTGGCATACACCCAAAGGACTCATCATACTGTAGAGACGCCTGTACATCCATGTTTGTTGCTGCTATTTTCACAATAGCTAACAATTGGGAACAATCTAAATGTCCCTCAACTGAAAAGTTGATAATGAAAATGTGGTACATTTTCACAGTGGAGTTCTACTCAGTGGTTAAGAAAAATGAGTCAGGAAATTTTCAAGTAATTGGATGGAACTAGAAAGTTTTATACTAAGTAAAGTGTTACCTAATCTTAAAATAGTTTTTATTGATTTTCCAACAGATAATTTTAAACAGATCTACCAAACAGCATTTTTCCTTGCTGCCCTAGAGTTTTCATGCTCCTTCCAATAAGGCTAAAGAGAATTTGCCAAAATTTCTCCTATTTTCAAAAACAGTATCTTTCAATGAAGGCTTTCAGGTGTGCTGCACACCCTGATGAGTTTTGATTACACACAGACACTAGCTCATGAGGGTATTGATGTTCACTAACACGGTTTAGAACACACAAACCAGTCAGAAACCCATTATAGTCCCAGCTCCTGAGGAGGCTGAGGCTTGAGAATCAGTTAAACCTCAGAGTTTGTGGCCAGCCTTGGAAACACACTTGCTTCCCGAACTTTTAACTAAGTAGTTGCAGTGAAAGAGGACAAAGATCAATTCTAGCTGGCAGAAACCAGAAGAGTAAAACCTAGGGCAAAAAAAAAACAAAAAAACAAACAAACAAAAAACCAGTTTGAGGAACTTTACATGGTAGGGAACAAGAGAAATACAAACCTGAGTGGCTGTAATAGGCTCAGCACTAAATAGCATCTGCTTTAAAAGATCTGCCATGTGTACAAAAATGAGCTGTAAAAGTCATCACGGCCTGTATACTAGTTTCAAGTTGAATATATAGCCAGTTACTATTTAGAATTTTAATCCATAGGAATGATAAAATAAACCCAATTTTCAAAACCAAAAATTTAAATCAAGTAACATGTGGCAGATAAATTTTCCCTTTGATGCCAACCAGCTATTACGCAGAGCTGTCCTTCCGGCGCCTGACATAACAGACTATAGTATTTCCTACTTCAATTATAAAACATATAGACAGCTTCGAGCTTCCAATATAATTTTCTTGTCAATATCGACCCAACTGTCAGCAATTATTCTTAGACTTCAGGCTGTCTGAAGTAGGAAGGGGTGGAAGGAAACAAGCTGAGCTGCGAGCTGGAGGTCCCAGAGCACACACAAAGGCACGGCGAGGCCAGGGCGGCCAGCAGCGCGTGCGAAATCCTTTTATTTCAGAGACACAGCATCTTGGGCCCAGACTTTTGGTTTTTAAATCAGAAAACTTAATGTTTCATTTAGGTAAACCACAAACTCAATCAATATTTTTCCTGTTTGACAGATGTGAGCAGAAAATTAGTCGATTTGCAAAATTTTATAACTTTTTACAAGGTCAAACCCTTCAAATAAGTCTTAGAATTTGATCATTTTCAAAGTAAGTTATTTGGTTCCTTTATGATACAAAAGGAGAGTTGAACTGAATGTGTCTTGTCAGGGGTGACGTTTTTTATTTATTAACACTGATTATCCTTGATAGGTTAAAGGTTAAAAGACATTTTTAGGGCTGGAGAGATGGCTCAGAGGTTAAGAACACTGGTTGTTTTTGCAGAAGACCTGAGTTCAAATGCCAGCACCCACATGGCAGTTAACAACTGTCTGTAACTCCAGTTCCAGGGGATCCAACAGCCTCTTCTGTCCTCTGCAGGCATTGCTCAACACGGGTGCACTTACCTACATGCAAGCATAACACTCATACACATAAAATAAAAATACTAAATAAAATATTTAAAAAAGACATTTTAAACATCTGCATAATGTATTTTAGTCACACACAGACACACATACACACATGTACATGCGTGTGTGTATGGACTTGTAGTTGTGAAAGACACTAGTCGATAAGGGGAATGTAAATAAAGAACAGAGAAAGAAAAGGTAGTATGTCTCTGTGGTTCTCTCTCTCTCTCTCTCTCTCTCTCTCTCTCTCTCTCTCTCTCTCTCTCTCTTTCGTTCTCTCTCTGTCCTAGTTAGTTTCATTAGAGTTGGTTTTAGGAGCATAAGTGCGAGTTTGTTTCAGGAGCATGTACCGCTTACCTGTAAAAAGCTACATCACTGAAGATAACATCTCTACCCGCCCCAATCATTATCTTCATATAAATCTTTTTAGAGGGGTGGGGCCCATGAATCCCTTCTCCTTCTATGGCAGGGTGTTAACAGAACCAAACTTGTGGAGATCTTGTGTAGGTAATCACCATCTTTTTGAGTTCAAGCTCAGTCACATCATGCTGGGAAGGCAGCTGCTGTCCCACTTCCTCTGCCTCCTACATTCTTTCTGTTTCCTCTGTGATCTTCCCTGTGGAGAGGTGGTTCCACATGCGTCATATATACCTTGGGATTCAGCAGTCACTTATTCTCAGCACTTTGACCAGTTTGGACCTATAGTCACCGCTATCCCAAAAGAAGCTTCTCTGACCAAAGCTGATGGTCTATTCCATGGACAGAAATGTAGTGATTTAGAGGGCAAGCTGGCAGGCACATGATGTCTATTTAAATATTTTTTTTATATTTTACATTATGAGTATATGTGTGCATCTCTGTGCTGTTTTGTTCACATGAATGCAGTGCCCATGGAGGCTAGAATAGAGCACCAAATACCCTGAAGCTGCAATTACAGAAGGTTGTGTTCCACACACCATGGGTGCTAGAAGGCAAATTCCAGTCCTCTGGAAGAGCAGGATGTGCTCTTAATCACTAAGTCATCTCTCCAGCCCCAGGTCCATTTGCCAAAATAGCAGCAGTGGCCTGTGACCAGCTGCAGGCTCTGGACTCGGTTTATAGTATCAGACATGAATTCTGCCCGTGGAACAGACATTGAATCCAATCAGAAAGCTGTTGTCTAACCCGTAACAGAATTGCCACTATTGCACTATCTGATTACATTAGTTATTCATCTTGCCTGACTGCTACATACTTTTATACATGGACCTGACAGCTGGTAAGACAATTCTTACCCCCAACCCACTTCCTGGAAACCTGTAGAGAACTTACCCCTACTATGAAGGCTACCTAGTGGGTAAGAAGCATCCAAACCGGTTCCAAGTAGATTTCTCTCTGAACTATCAGGCTTGTGGCATCATCAACAATAGGGTCTTAGCAACTAGTTCTGGGGGAGGTGACTAATAGCCAGGTCAATTACATTTATTTTTCTTGGGACCCCAGTGGCATTGTTGGCTAACAATTCATAAGGATGTAGATTCTAGCCTTGGCAATTAGGATTTTTGCGTAATAACTCACAACTTCTTGGAGCAACATGATCTACCCATACAGGGACCCCCCATTCAAAATTATTTTTAAATTTCATTTTTGATTAGTTCAGAATTCCTTACTGCATTTTAGTCTTGGTGGATTCCCCCCCTATTGTAATTCTGCTTTTTATTATTTTTGGTGTGTGTGTGTGTGTGTGTGTGTGTGTGTAATGAAGTGTAGTGTAGACACGCCTATGTGTACAGGTTGATAAGCACATATGTACACCTATGTGTAGAGGCCAGAGATCAACCTCAGATGTCATTCCTTAGGAACCATCTACATTGTTTTGTATTTTAACTACATTATATGTATAGCAATACAATGATTATTAAATGACATTATAATGTAATGATTTGATCTAGTTTTAAGTAGAAGGAAAAAGGGAAAAATTCAGGTTAAAAAATTCATCCCCCTGTGAGACAGGGTCTCTTACTGGGACACTTCTTGCCAGTTAGGCCTCACTGGCTGGGCAGTGGGCCTAAGGAATCAGCTTTCCTGTGCCTCCTCAGCTGGGCTCTCAGGCATATACCCCATATATGGCTTCCTGAAAAAGGATGCTAAGGATACAAATCAGGACCTCACATTTACGTGGCAAGTACTTTACTGACTGAGCTATCTTTCCATCCCTATAATTATATGTTTATGGCAACAATACATTGCTTGAGTCCCAAACAGTCTTTATATGTAGTCTAGAACTCAGTTTATCAGTGTCTTGAGTTTAAGTACAATTCTACTTGTTCATATATGCAACTAGGTTTCCTTGTCTCTTAAAAATGGCATATTTAAATAATGTTTTGATATGTTACAAATGAGAAAAAACTATAATTATTTCTTAAGTTGACAGCTTATACCAAAAATATGATGCACCATCATCTTTAATAGAAGGAATGTGCTTTATTTTGAATTTCTTAATAAGCAGGTTTGTGTCAGCTGTATAGCTTTTTTATGATTTCTTAGTTTCACTCTAGAAGTTGTGTAATGCACATTTGAGAATGTGGTCTGCTGAGGGCAAAGGAGACATCATCAATCTAAATGTTTTCTAAAAATAGAGCCATTGCACTAATTCTAAGCTAATGAACCCCAAGAACTTCAATGATCTCATATCTGTCTTGATCAAAATGTGGAGGTGGGTTTAACAAGTGTTTCCACATCATGCATGCCTTGCTAGATTCTAAAACAGGATTTTTTTTTTAGAAAGTGGCAAAATTAAAATAGAATGGTAGGTGCCCTGGGGAAACATTCACATCTATGGTTAAATATAAGTCGAATTTCACAGACGTTCACCAAAGTTGCTAAATGTGTGCTTGACTGAAGGCCTACTTTCAAACAAATCCTAAAATTATTTTCCCAAGCTTCTTTTTCCTTCAATAAGCTTTATCATTAGAAATATATATGTATTCTCTATTATTTTCACAAAGAAAGAAAAGTTTAATTGTGTAAAGTTGCAGCTCTTCAGGTTTTACAAGAGTGAAATCTCATTCTTTCACACTTACACATCCTGGGCCCAGGATTGCATTCATCATAATCTTGTGCTCACAGCATCACTGTTGGCACCCTGGAGGAGTAGTCCTGCCTTCTAAGCTACTCAGGAGGCTGAGTCTGGAGGATATCTTAGTTATCCTGCATTTTCTCAGCTTCCAGGACCCTGTCTCTGCTAATGCAAAGTCATTAACCTGAGTCTTTCCCTAAATCCAGCATTACTTATTTATGCACTCATGTCTGTATCCTAACATTGATCAATAATTAATATTTACAACATTTGTTAAGATTACTGGTGTTTTAGGAGCTGGAGAGATGGCTCAGCGGTTAAGAAAGCACTGACTGCTCTTGCAGAGGACCCAGGTTCAATTCTCAGCACCCACACGGTGGAGTTACCATCTGTAACTCCAGTTCCAGGGGATCTGATGCCCTCTTCTGACTTCCAGTGACATTGCATGACATGGGTGCTCTTACGTACATACAGGCAAAACACTTATATGTAAAATACAAATAATAAATAAAATATTTAAAAAGATTAATGGTCTGTTGAACTATTATCATGTTAACTTTGAGATTTTCTACTAATAAAGAATGCTTTCTCCAAAAGTTCAGGTATGAGCAAAATACTTAAGAATTACAGATTTTTATTAAAACATCTTATTAATGTATAAATTAAAATTTTGCTTCTGGGATAGGGGGTTGTAGCTTAGTGGGAGCATGTTTGCCCAGCACGCACAAGACTCCAGATTTAATCCCTTGAACCCCAGCCTTCCTGACACCACCACCATCAAAGCTTTCCGTCTCATTCATTTTGCTGAAAATAAAAGGTTTATTTTTGTAAAGGTTGAATGACTTTCTGTTATTCATATATTCTAAATTTTCCTTATGTGCTCATCCATCAATGGACACTTGGTTTATCTTGGTTATTATACAGCTGTGCGTTAAATGTAAATTATATTCAATTTTTTAAATGTGTTAATTTCTCCCTTGAGCTATCAACTCACTCTCAGAATTCAGGACAGAAATTAATGAAATTGAAACAAAGAATGCAAAAAATCAACAAATCCAGGAGTTGGTTCTTTGAAAGATAAACAAGATTGACAGACCACTAGCCCAGTTAACCAAAAGAAAGAAAGAGCACCTCCAAATCAACAGAATCAGAGATGAAAGGGGATACATCACAATAGACACCAGAAAGATACAGAACATTATAAGGGAATACTTTAAAAACCTATATTCTACTAAATTTGAAAACCTAAAAGAAATGGATGGATATCTAAAGGCATGGGAACCACCAAAATCAAG
>NW_008351881.1:2023387-2023804 GCF_000622305.1 Nannospalax galili | reverse complement strand
CGACAAGAACCACATGGTCATCTCAATAGATGCAGAGAAGACTTTTGACAAAATTCAACATGCATTTATGTGCAAATCCTAGCGAGAATTGGACTGGAGGGAATATACCTCAACATAACTAAAGCCATATATAACAAACCCACAGCCAACATCATTCTAAATGGAGAAAAACTGGAAGCATTCCCATTGAAATCAGGAACCAGACAAGGCTGTCCAGTATCTCTGCTTCTCTTTAACATAGTGCTTGAAACTCTTGCAAGAGAAATAAGACAAGAGCAGGAAATTAAAGGAGAAATAATTGAAAAAGAAGAGATCAAATTATTCCTTTTTGCAGATGATATGGTATTATATCTGAGAGACTCCAAAAATTCCACACAGAAAACTCCTAGAAATGATTAACACTTTCAGTAAAGTGGT
>NW_008351881.1:2007002-2023307 GCF_000622305.1 Nannospalax galili | reverse complement strand
AGATGGAAGGACCTCCCATGCTCATGGATTGGAAGAATTAATATTGTGAAAATGACCATCCTATGAAAAGTCATATAGATATTCAATGCAATGCCAATCAAAATCCCCATGACATTTTTCACAGAATTGGAAAAAACTATCCCAAGATTCATGTGGAAGCACAAAAAACCTTGGATAGCCAAAACAACCCTGAACACTAAGAGCAATGCTGGGGGGTGGGATTACTGTACCAGATTTTAAGCTGTATTACAGGGATATAATCATAAAACAACATGGTACTGGCACAAAAATAGACCCATAGAACAGTGGAACAAAATTGAAGGCCCAGATATGAGTACATGCAATTTCAGCCACCTGATATTTGACAAAGGGGCCAAGAACATTCACTGGAGGAAAGATAGTATGTTCAGCAAATAGTGCTGGTAAAACTGGATCTCCACCTGTAGAAGAATGAAACTAAGCCCCTATCTTTCACCCTGCACAAAAGTCAATTACAAATGTATCAAAGACTCAATGTAAAGCCTGAAACTCTGAATCTGTTAGAAGAAAATGTTGGGAAAAACCTACAAGATATAGGTGTAGGAAAGGATTTTCTAAACTGGACAAGAAGTGCTCAGGAAACAAGGGCAAGAATTAACAAATGGGACCTCATTAAACTAAAAAGCTTCTGTACATTAAAGGAGGCAACCAGGGAAGCTATCAGAAAACCCACAGAATGGGAGAAAATCTTTACCAGAGACACATCCAACAGAGATTTAATATCCGGAATATATAATGAGCTCAAAAAAAAAAACAGAGAATCAAAACAAGAAGCAACCCTATTAAAAGATGGGCTAAGGAGATGAATAGAGAGTTCTCAAAAGAAGAAGTAAAGATGGGTATGAAACATCTTAAAACTTGTTCAACATCACTAATAATTAGGGAAATGCAAATTAAAACCACTTTAAGATTTCACCTCACCCCAGTCAGACTGGCTAAAATCAAGAGAACAAATGATACCAAATGTTGGAGAGGATGTGGGGAAAGGGGAACACTCATCCACTGCTGGTGGGGCTGCAAACTTGTTCAACCCCTGTGGAAAGCAGTGTGGAACTCTTAAAAAACTACAAATGTACCTACCATTTGACCTGGTTATACCACTCCTTGGCATATACCCAAAGAGCTCATCCTATTGCAGAGACACTTGTACATCCATGTGTGTTGCTGCTCTTTTCACAATAGCTAAGAGATGGAAGCAACCTAAGTGTCCCTCAATTGACAGGTGACAATTGACAATGTGTTTCATTTATACAATGGAGTTTTACTCAGCAGTAAAGAAAGGTGAAATAATGAAATTTGCAGGTAAATGGAACTAGAAACTGTGACACTAAGTGAAGTAACACAGACCCAGAAAAAGAAAATGATGTATGTTCTCACTCATATTTGGATCCTAGTACTAAATCCTGATAAATGAGTATGTATCTAGACATAACTACAGGAACCAGGATAATGGAAAGGAACAACGGGAGAGAAGGGTATACAAGGAACCTAGGGGACAAAGGGAAAGAAGGAGCTCAAGAGAGGTAGGACCATAGGAGAAGAGTATTATTAAGAGAGAAAGGGGGGAAATGGAGGCGCCTCAAGTGGGAAAACCATGATGGAGGGGTGAGACAATGCGAGAGATAAATAATGCCTAGCTAGTTTTGAAAACCAGAGGGAGCCATATTACTCCTACAGCCTACTGACAAATTATACCTAGCAGATTAAGAAATATATGTCTAGCGAAGGTTTATCTGAGAACTGGTCTTTGCCCAAGATTTATCTACATGAAATACAGTAATTAAAAGTACCAGATTTTTGGAACTAACCTTCTTGGATGTTTAACGGACATACTTCGAGGCCTATAAAAATTTGGTCAGAGGGACAGACAGGACAGTTTTGGCTCCTTGCCCTCCTAGGTCAACTAGTTCCAGGGGACTATGAGCATCTCAAAATGTCCTGTAATTGTGGTGGTTCACCTGTCCTCTTGATCAAGGAGGCCGAGGAGACCCCACCAGATGGACTTGAACCAGTGTCCAGTCTACAAAGAGGAGGGCCAACACAGAGGAATCATTTCCTCCATGCTTCCAAGCAAAGCCAACCATGATTGAGCAGGACCTTTGACATATCTTCACATAGGCCGAACTAGTAAGAGAAAGGAGCCAGGGGCTCCTCCAAAACACGTGACCCCTGAGGAACAGATCCTCAAACGAACTTAAGAGTAAAAATAAATTGGTTTATCTGGGCCAACTGTATGGCCTTAAACACCCAAAAGGAAAGTAAAACCAAAGAATAAAGGGGCCAATATAATTTCTTAAGAGTCCTTATGCATAGCTAAAGGCTACATAACAAGCAACAATGCCAGATAGGAGATACCTTCTTTTGAGTTGTTGGCCAGGGTGGCCCAAGGGTCTCCCTAATAGTAACCCAGCATAGAACTGGGAAAATGAACAGCAGACCCTGATCTTATCCAAAGGAATATTGACAACTGATTACTGCTAGATGAGGAACAGCTGACCCTCCTAAAACAAAGACTCTAGATAGGCTGACTAGATTAACCGGATGGACAAGTAGTAGGGAATGGCTGGGGGTGCCGACAACACAGCGGACAGTAGCAGGGATATCAGAGTATAAGGGCTCTAGTCGGGGGAGGGAGGTTATGGGAGGGTGCCATCTGGGAAGTCGGTATATAGTTGAATAAGTTGGCTTGGGATGTTCTGTGTAATATACACACACACATACAAAAAAAATCAACAAAAAATTTTAAAAATGTATGATATTTGAGGAGGAAGCATGGAAATTTATGTCATGCTAATTAGTAGAGGTGATAAACATTACCATTGACATCTACCCGATGACTTTATAGACATACATAGGTGCCAAGGATCCAAGTGCAACCAATTATGACTAGTCATAATCAGATACATGCAGATTAGAGATGTATGCACCTACATCTCCATGTTATTAGCAAAAACAATGAGTCTTTCTGCAAGGTACAATATATTCTAAAATGAAATGGAGATCTTTTTAAAGGTTAAAAACTCATTTAATGTTTTATGTCTCACAGGGCTTATACTGAGTTCAATATTGTATAAGTGTATTAAGTGTATTAACTCAACTGTTAACCTAGAAAATTGTACCCACTTGTGAAAGAGGTATACTCTACCTGATGACTTTATATCCATGCTCAGATGCCAAGGAGCTCAGAAAGTAACCGACTGTGACTAGTAATAATCAGATATACAGAGATTTGAAACTCATGTGCAAACATCTTAATGTCAATTGCCTTAAAATAAATTTTTCTGTATGAAACTTTGTATTTTAAGAATGAAATGGAGATCCTTTTTTAAAGGTTAAAACCTCATTTAATTTTATGTCTTATAGGGCTTGTACTGAGTACAATATTGTATAACTATTATAATTCAACTGTAAACCTAAAAATTTACAGCCAATTTTGAAAGAGATGCATCTTAGCTCAGGAAATTGCTATTGAATATGTCAGTGCTGTTGTAATGAAATGTTTCTTCTAAGTATGTGGTTATTAAATAAATAATTTTAAAAAAAGATTCCATTAGAGAACCCCAGGAAAATAGTCACTACTAAGAAACACAAGTGAACTTAATCAGCACCTCTATTTTCTTGTATCCACAATAAATAAGAAGCCATGAAAAGCTATGTTGTGTCTTGTCTATTGTTAGTCCACATAGATGAAGTAAGCCCACTCTCATGTACTCTCATTATAGTTGTCCAAGGTAAAAATTCTTGAGTTCCAGCTAGATTTTCATTGAATTTTCAAATATAACTTGTAGACCCATGATGAAACTTCCTAGCTCAGTGTACAGTCTCTTTCCTACATATGTGTTGCCTTTAATGTAGTGAAATGGGGTGAATGATTTGCAATTACAGTCAAAGGTTTCTAATTGCATGACTTCTAATAGTGACTATATAATATTATCAATTATTTGTCTTTTCTAGTTAGTATCACTGCATTACTGAAATTCATTTCTAAAACTTTGAGAGAAATAAAGCTTATTTTAAGCATTCCATAAGAATTTGTTATTACTATAAATCTTGTCAGAAATACATTATTTAAAACATTTGAATTTATTTTTTAAATTGTGAATGTCTGCACTGCTAATTGAAAATGTATTGAATGAATGTTTTAAGAAAACATAGTCAGGTAAAAGAAGTAAGTTTTTAATAAGGAAAAAGCATCCTGGCTTCCCCTCAAATTTCCTCACAGTACTTGGTGACCCTAACATATTCCAGAGGCTGACCTTGAAACTCGAAGACTCAGAAATTTGAATATGTCAGCACTTTGAAAGTAGATATCATGAGTATTAAATAAATTCATGGAACTGTTGTATTAAATCAGAATACCAACTTATTACTTCTGTTGGAAATTATTGCTGTGATGCAAATTTGAATGCTTATACAAACACAGCATACACAGATTCCTTTGAGGTAGACAGTGTTGTTTGGGATGCAAATCTTTGTCATAAAGGCATTTTAGTGATGGATCTTAGTATAAGAAGGTTAGCGGATAGCACACCACACTTTTCACCTTCTCTATCAACCCTAAAGCTAGGAGACGTTACTAATCAACTCAAAATCTTTTCCCTTGTATACAAACTGAGCTTTGGAATTCTCAATAGAGTAATAATCTAGGAGCCACCGCAATTGATTGGAGTTGGTATGAGACATGGCACTCGTTCTTGTGTAAACCTCTGCTCTGAACCTATTTCCTTGTGAACTGCATGCATTTTTTAATATAATCCTTTTCTTGCTGAGCATTTTGTTTTTACTTGGCTAAATCACTTCATTGGTCTTTCTGCATCTATAAATTATAGTTATGCTAGTTTTTAAAATACATTATCCATTATTTCAGCCTTAGCATCTGAGATCCTGTAAGCCAGAACTCTTTCCTTCAATTCTAAGATTGGAGTATTGAGGCTTAGATCAATGGTTAAGATTGGGACTAAAGACATGGATTGATGTTTATTTGCTGCCTTATGCTCTTTTTTGTGTCATCTCAGGCCAAATATTGGCTTGGCCAAAACAAACTTCCATGATCAATTAGTTATGTGTGTTTTGTGATGAAGTAAGGGAATCTGCATATTTACCAGATGCTCACAGTTATTTGTCCTTAGATTAATTATTATCCTCAAGTAACGGTTTAACTAGAATAGATATTGTTTGTCAAGCCTGGTAGAGAAGGTTGAAGCAATTTGGAACTCATGGGTATTATTTTCTGGAAATAATAATAGTAGACAGTGTCCTGTCTATAAAATAAAGCGTAATCCCATTTAACTAGCAAAACACAAAGCATAAGAATTGTGTGCTATGATATTTATTGTTCATATGTGTCTACTAATAGACACATGCAAACAAATGCCTTAGCTATATTACCTCCAGGGCATCATGAAACAGTGCGTATTTTAATGAGGAGAAAGATTTCTCATCACTGAAGAGTGCTTTTTATATAAAACAGGGCCTGTGGCTTTCTATTCACTGAAACGACAGTCTGCAGATCACAGAGTTCCCAGAGCCTCTGCTTGAGAGAAAAATTATTAAGTTCTGATTGGTGTTAAAGAGTGACTCTTTCGACATAGATAATGGTTCTATATAGAATGATAATGCATTCTTTTTATCTTTAATCTCTTTTTCGTCACTTGAAACGATTCCCTTCCATTTGAATTTTTTTCATTTACTTTAACTGGAGTATTCATCAGCCCTGTTCATTTAAATGATATTAATGCTCTATTTCTTCACTCAGGCTTTTAGTTTTCCTCAAGACAGATAGTAAATGTAATTAGCATGAAAGCTGCCATATCAGTTTCTTAATAAATGTATAGCTCGTGATGAGTATTTGGCCTGCAATAGAAATTTCAGACATGTGTGCTCAAAGTAGCCAAGTCCTGTCAGTTGCCTGAATGAACTACCATTTACATTTTGTGTAATATGGGCAAAAAGCAATTTTAATTTAATATATAAATGTAAAACTTCAGCTTCCACTAGCTGTAATATGGACTCTGAAATTTATTTATTTATTTACTTATTATCAGCAAAGCCGGCATCCTGTGAGCTTCCGTGATGGAAATACAGTGTGCAGGGAGGGACTCTATTAGGCTATAGGACAGGATGAAAATAGTTTGAGATAAATAAAAAAGCAATTACCTAGGCCTGGTAAAGAGATATATTTATTCAGGAAGGATTTAACTTACTTGGGTTCAATTTCAAGGAATTGTCATTGCTTTTTTCCATTTGCCCTAAGATCGATCAAGTCAAATAGGAAGAAGCAAATAATGCTTCCCAACCTGACAACCAAGTTTGAGAATTTGGAAGACTTGAAAAATCTGCCATTAGGGAAAGACAAATATTCGTGAAATCATCCTTCATTCCAGCTGTTGAAATTGTGGAAAGTCAGTTGCAACATCCTTGAGGTGGTCATATTGGAAGGGAAAGCATTTTACAAGGTGCTGAGGATTTGTAAGGTTTTGAAAGCTGCAACCAGAGTCCTGCTTCCAAGACTCACAGCTGATGATGAGCAATAAGAAAGAGAAGAATGCGTTCCCTGTTAAGAACTATGGTAACTTTCTCTCTTTCATAAATAACCTACATCAAACTTATCCTAACACTTTCCACTCAGAACCCATCCCTTTTGGGGCAGCTCACTTAATGTTAGAGCCTATCCAAAAAGTCCTTTTCCTTAAGGATGTCCATTCAAGAAAGAACAACAGAAGCAAATGGCATTAGAGGAGAGAGAATCTCCTTAAGAGAGATATTCCTCCCATAGCAAGGCAAAGAAGAAATTTGAAACAGCCTTACTGGACGTATAAACCATATTCCATCAAGGGAATTAGAAATATGCTTATTTTTCCTTAAAATTCCTCTTATAGTTTATTTCCTCTGTGAGCATTGTGGACTATGGGGTCTTTTCTCATTCCCTGTGTCTCTTGAGCGGCATCCTTTCCTCTGCTGTCAATTCATCCTGCAGTCTCAGGGGACAGAGGTTCCAGTCCCTTGTCTCACACGCCAGGAGCCTCTCTCTCCTCATTGTACTTTTGAAGCAGGACTTCTGCACTGGAACTCCTGGTAGTGTTTCTTTTGGGAAAATCGGCCTTCTTTGTTTCCTGTTAAGAGCCGCATGTGGCAAAGTCAAGGCAGCTTGTTCTGGTTTATGAAAGCACCCCTCCTAAATCATTAGGCATTGCAGTGAACTCAGGCAGGAAGCCTAGGAGAAAATAGCAATACACTGCCCGCTCCTCAGGGAAGATGACTCCCCATCTTCGGGCTCAGTTAGCTTTCAAATTGCAATACCCATAATGCTTCACTTTAGCTTCTGGAATGCTCATAATAAAACATTATACACCCTTTGCCTCTGTAAATGAAAGAGGCTGCCTTGATGAGATCAAAGCCACAGGGGTTGCAAGGATGACGAAAGGTGTGCCAAGACCATCCCAACCTTGAATGAACTACAAGCTTATTAAGAAATGATTAACGAGGCTGGGGAGATGGCTCAGTCAGTGAAGTACTGGCCTTGTAAGCATGAGGACCTGAGTTCAATCCCCAAACTCACAGGAAAAATCCAGGCATGGAGGTGTGTGCTGGTAATTAAACTCACAGGTGGCTCCCTAGAGCTCCCTGTCCAGCCAGCCTGGCCTGCTTGTTGAGCTCCAGGACAGGAAACATCCTTGTCTCAGTAACAATAATAGAAACCTGGGCAGAGTCAGGAAATGACACCTGAGATTACCCTCTGGCCTCTATAAACTCATCTACCCAAATACATTTGCACTCACCCACATATAGATAAACAACACAGGGAAATAGTTAGCAGGTGGGAAATCTGGGAAATAATATTATTAATGTATTTTCATGTGTCTGGGATTTATGGCTATTTGACAAGCTAAAGAACATACACATACAAACATACAGACATACACATGTACATACATACATCATACCCACACATACACATAAATTTGAATACAGACATGTATGCATACACACACATAAACACAGACATACACACATACATAAATACAAATATATATACACATACACACATACATATACATGTACACATATGAATAATACATATATATAAAACATACATTTTTTCTTCTTCCATTAATTTTAAAAGTTACAATAAAAGTATCCTCAGATTTTCAATTTGCTATTGCAATTGTTTGAAGAAAATAAAGTCAACACAACTGGTAGCTTCTGGGAGTTTTTGAACATTACCCCTGTTACGCCAAGAGGTGCAATTACACATAGGATGACTTGCTATTTGGCCTCATCCGTAAAAATGGGCAACAGATCAGATATTGTTTTTATTTTGTAGTTTTTCTGGAGATTTTGAATCTACAGAAGACATAAAATTGAAACTGACTTGAAAACTGCATTATAATCCAAATAACCTAATTTAACTTAGAAATATAATAAAATATGTAGAGGCCATACTTTCTAAAAAGCTAGGAAAAATATGAAAACTACACAAATTTTGATAGATAAATTGCATGTATAATTCAAATTTTCAAAGATTAAATAGTTTTCTTTCTTTGATAAACTTTCCAATTATTACTAGAGTATATATTTACAAACCATTAATCTGTTCTTTCGATGCCCTACGTTTGTAGTCTAATCAATACAGATACCACTTGGTTTTCAGTATCAGTTAAGCACTCCCTTGATTTTCACCTGAAAATGCATGATACTTACCTTGTATACTATGGGTGTAACTGATATCATTGAAGATACAGTAAATAATTAGTTAAGACTGTCCAGTTTCTGTAGATGACAGTAGCGTATAGCACAGATTGCATGGACATTCACAGGCACTGGCAGCTCTTTGTGAGATCAGCACACAACAGAGCTGGGTGTCTATAAACCAACCTGGCCAGAATCAGATATACTATGTGGCAGGTTCATATGTCTCCTGAGGATGGATTTATATATTTTTTTAATTATTTATTTTTAAAACCCCAAGACTGTCACATCCCCAGAAAAATGCAATTTCTTACTATGTGCTAAATACAGATCTTTATATTAACAGACAAATATGCCAGTCACCACTCATTAAAGAAGCTTTTTTTGCAACAGATGGGAACTCTTAGAGTTCCACAACTGGTCACACACACAGATTAAGTATCTGTGAATTGCCCAAACCTACGTGACTCATCTACAATTGAACCTCTACACTTAAAACTCATGGAACATAGTGGAAAATGGGGTAGAGAGAATACTAATGCATCTCTCAATTCTCATCAACTAAGCTCCCTTATGTACCAGAAGGCAATGAACCCAGGGCTCAGGGACTATCGAGGAAGACAGGGCAGAAAGATTTTAAGAAGAGTCTTACAGTCACCTGGGACCTTGCCCATATGAACCTACAGCAATGGTGTCAGCATGTCCAAGTCCCATGTAAACTCAAGCAGACAAAAACCTAGCATAGTACTGTGGAAATGGACAGCAGGTCCCAATCTTAGCTGAATAACTACTGGCAGCTGATTACTCCTGGGTTAAGAAAAGCTGATCTTCTTTAAAGGGGTGATTCTAGATAGGCTGACTAAACTCCAGTGGATGAACTTGCACTAAGGGACATCAGGGGACACTAACTTTACTTGATAAGACCTTACTTAACATAAAAGGACCAAATGAATGAAATCCAGTGGGGGGCACTATGCAGATTAAGGGGGAAGGGGATATAAGTGTTGTGTATGAAATGAACAAACGTTCAATAAAAATATATTAACAATATTTATTTTTATTTTATGTGTGAATGCTTTGCTGTATGTATGTAAGTTTACTCAGGTCATGCAATGCCCACAGAGGCCAGAAGAGTGTGTCAGATCCCTTATAACTGGAGATACAGACTGTTGTTGTTAGCCTCCATGTGGGTGCTGGAAACCAAACCTGGGTCCTCTGCAAGAGTAATCAGTGCTCTTAACCACTGAGCCATCTCTCTAACCCCCAGATTTATACTTTTTAAAAGTTTAGAAAAATTACACTTTTCATGGAATGCTAAAATTGCATCAAATTTGAATTGTATCTATGAATAAAATTTTGTTGGAATACAGCCATTTTCAAATGTTTCCACATTGATTAAGACTCATTTTGTGTTGTGGGAGTAGTAGATAGTTGTAACAGAACCCGTTTATCCTGAAAAGCCTAAACTCTCTTACCAGCTGGTCTTTTTAGAGAATGCCTGACATGGTCTTATGTAGAGACCAGAGGTCTGCTTGTATCATAGGCCAGAGACGTGAGGTGATGACTGAAGAGCACTCCCATGTGCCATTGAGAACTAGACCCAGGGAAGTCACACTTAATGTGACATCAAGGCAGCACTTTCTACTGTGCTGACTTCTAGAGTCCTTGCTTTTATGTCCTGCTGTGCGTATTAAGGTACTAATATGCATGTTTAATCTATAACCATCAGCAAACTTTCGTGGGATTACCTGAAGGATAAGAAAATATTAGTATCTGTCTGAAAAGATTATTATTGAGCCAAAAGAAATCTAAGTCTTCTTAGTTTCATGCCTGATGCAGAGTAGGAAACCAATGAAATGTTGTGGTCAGTGCTGAAGTCATTAGAAGGAATCTGCAAAGTTTGATAAAGAACATTGGGTTCTTATGAAGGGATAATAATTGTATCTCCTTTTAACACAGTGAGCATAAGCCTCTTTCTGTATACTGATTCACTCTAATTTTTAACTTTTAATTTCTTCTCATGAAATCATGTTAAAAGAGGAATAAACTACTTGCAGGCATAATTATCTCTCCTCTCTATTCCCGATGTGTAATCGTCTCTGCCACTAGTGCCAATCATCCCAGCTTTACATTCTTTTATTCTTCAGTTGCTCCCTTATTGATGAGAACAATCCTATGATGTGGGCCTACACTGATTAAAAGTTCCGATTGTAGGTGTACCACTTGCATCAACTCTTTTCTAAAGAAAATTACTTTACTTTTGTCTGAAAATTAATTCATGGGGAATTGTTTTATTTATTCACTAGTTTTAGAGTCTGTCATTCTGTTTCTGTTTCTCTCTTTCTCTGATGCATACATACACACACACACACACACACACACACACATACAAGCTTTATCCATGAGACCTGCTGTCTATATAATTCTATGTAGATGAGAAGAGTTCTATATTTCAATCTATTTATCAAGAAAAGAAAATTCAATACAGATTCTGAAATTAAATACAGAAATTGTTGAAATTTTATTAATATTTTTACAGAGCGTAGGCAATTCATGGATTTTGTATTTGTTCCTTAGTGATGAAGCCAATATTAACCCCGAGGAGACACAATTCTGAGCACAGTAATTTATAAGAAACAAATGAGCCTGGTAAACTGTGTGGATACACATTATAGCCACATCCCACAAAGTATCTGCGCTAACTAGCTGTGCATCTCAGTAAAGCATCCAGCTAAAGGCTGACATCATTAATACAGAACACCTGAGATCCTTCTCACTATCTGAACAAGCTTTCTCATCACTGACTGTGCTCATTGAAGTCCTCTACAGAAGGTTGTCTTTAAGTTAAAAATTCCTTTAATCAAAGTTCCATAAATAAAAGCAGATAGGACTTACTAGGGGCTAGAATTAGGGGTATGAGTGATTTGGGGAGATTCTGGTTAAAGGATACAAAATTTCAGTTACACACATATACATACACACAATATACTAACAATGTATCATACAGTTGATATTTGCTAAAGGAATAGTTCTTTAGTGTTCCTTCTAGAAACATTTGAATAAATGTGCAGTTAATCAGATTGATTTAACCATTCCATAATGTATACACATTGTTTATTCATTTCTGTTTTAGTATATTTTGTCTTTCAGAATTTCACACAGGTGCACTGTACTCTGGCCCCTCCTCTTTTCACACCCCATCTCCCTCCACCTCTTCAAACCTTTCCCTCCTCTCTACTAAACTCCCTTTTTGTTTCTTGGGATTTGTTCAGTTTTCCACAGAGCTTAATCAAGGTGCTCTTGTGACTCTGACTTTGGAACTAACCATCAGAGCCTGATCAGTAGGTATGCAACTCAATACCGTTCCTCCCTCTCTCCCAGAATATGTTGATTGCCAATAGATCAACAGTAGGGGTAGAGCCCCCTGAGAACTTGCCTTTCCATTTGAATATTTAATTTTATTTATTTCTTATCATTTTATGTATATGAGTGTTATGTAAGCACATCAGTGTCATGCAGTGATCATGGAGGACAGAAGAGGGCATAAGAGCCATGGACCTGAAGCTATGGACAGTTGTTAGTTGCAATGTGGGTGCTGAGATTTGAACCTGGGTCTTCTGCAAGAGCAGCCAGTACACTTAACCACTGAGGCAACTGTAATTTTTTAAATGAATTTGTGTGTATTTTATGCAGAACATCTCAAAATCATCTTTAGACCCCCTTCCCCACTGGCACCCACCCAGCCCCCAATGGAATTTAAACATTCTTTCATTTGCGTTAAGGCCTATCATGTCAAGTTAGTATCCCCAGATATCCCTTAGCGCAAGTTCATTCACCAGGGTTTAGTCAGCCTATCTAGAGTCCCTCCCTTTAAGATGATCAGCTCTTCCTCACTCAGCAGTAATCAGCTGCCAGTAGTTCTTCATCTAAGATTGGGGGCTTCTGCCTGTTTCCACAGTTCTGTGCTGGGTTTTTGTCTGCTTGAGCTTGTATGGGTTTTGTGTATGCTGACACCATTGCTGTAGGTTCATATAAGCAAGGTTCCAAGAGCCTGTAGGACTCTATTTCCATATGGTCATGCACCTCCTCCCTGGCTCTTATACTCTTTTGATCCCCTCTTCTGCAATGGTCTCTGAGCCCTGGGTGAATGGAGTTTAATATAGGAGTCCAGCCCAAGGACCCACTCTCTGCAGAGTGTTATTCTCTATGCTTTGGCCATTTGTGACCTATTGTGTTCCTGACACTCTGCTGCAGGAGGAAGCTTCATTGATGAGAACTGAGAGATGCATTAGCATTCTCTTTAGCCCTTGTTCTATGTTCTGTGAGCCTTAGTAATTTCTTACTATGTGCAAAATATATATCCTTATATTTACATACAAGTATCCCAATCAACACTCATCAAAGAAGCTTCTTTTGCAACAGATTATTACAGAGTTCTAAAAGTGGCCATACACAAAGATTGTTTGCAAATTTCCCAAGCCTAACTGGCAACCCATAAGCACATTCTAAATTGTCATGTTTTATATAAGTTTGCAATTTTCAAAAAATGTTTTATTCTTTTTTGTTTTATGTATGTGTATGAGTGTTTTGCCTGCATGTATGTTAGTGCACCTGTGCCCTATAGTGCCTTTAGAGGTCAGAATAGGGCATTGGATCCCCTGAAACTAGAGTTATGAATGATTGTTAACCTCCATGTGGGTGCCGAGAATCAAACCTGGGTCCTCTGCAAGAGCAGCCTGTACTCTTAATTGCTAAGCCATTTCTCCAATCCCAACCAAGTCTGTGCTACTTTAATGACAATTTTAAAATACAAATAAAATAGATTAAGTACTCCTTTTCTTAACAATTATTTTAGCTGTGTGTATCTGAAATCCATCACAGATTGTTGCCAATCCCTAGTGCCTTTCAGTTTTCCCCTCTATTCAGGGAATGGAAGAGAGAAGCGCAAGAACAATGCTAACAGTGTTTCTTTACATGTTGACCACTCACCTATAACATGATTTAGGATACTTTCTTGCCTCCATCATGACTTCTTCTAATTCTCAACATGCACAAAGTGTCAATACAAAGATCAAAATTTGAATACCTTTTTAAAAAATTTAGAAGAGCTTTCAATACCCTTGAAGATCTGAACAACTACAGTGGTGCTTTATGTTATAGGATTAAATCTGATGGCTAGAAGAGTGGGGTGGTCTGTGCAGAGCTGACCTTGTTGATCAGTATTTTCTAGATAACTGTATTAACAAGAAGTCATGAACCAGGAGTCACCTCTCTAACCCCAGCATTCTGCAGGACAGGTACAAGTGCTGCTCTCAGTGTGAGGCCAGTCTGGACTACTAGTGCACAGCAGGACCACTTTTCCATGTTATATTGATGGCTGGGCTTCTCTTGGAGCTGAGCTGAGTGACAAACAATATATTTCCTAGTGAGACAATGATGTTCTCGGGATTCAGAGCATTAATCTCTAAAAGATAACTACACACAGTTCTGATATATTACTGTTTTTAGATAAAGCATTTGAAGACATGCTTCAGTTTGTAGAGGCTCACATATTGTGTGGGTTTTGTGTGTGTGTGTGTGTGTGTGTGTGTGTGTGTGTAGTCTTGTGTATGTATGTGGGATATGCATATGTGTGTACAAGCCTGTGGAGGCCAGACACACACTCTCTGTCTTTTTTCAATCACTTTGCACCTTTAAGCATTTGAAGACATGCTTCAGTTTGTAGAGGCTCACATATTGTGTGGATTTTGTGTGTGTGTGTGTGTGTGTGTGTGTGTGTGTGTGTCGTCTTGTGTATGTATGTGGGATATGCATATGTGTGTACAAGCCTGTGGAGGCCAGATACACACTCTCTGTCTTTTTTCAATCACTTTGCACCTTTATTTTCTGAAACATAGGCTTTCCCTAAGCTTAAACTAGTTGATTTGTCTAGGCTGGCCAGCCAATGAACTGTAGGAATTTGTCTATGTTCACCTCTACTTTCTCCAATAAAGCTGGGGTTCAAGCATGAGTCACTACTGGTGGACAGTACGTTACTAACTAAACCATTTTCCTAGTTCTGTTTGCTGATTTTGGGTGGAACATTGGCTGGATATAAAAGCTAGCTATAAAAATAGCAGAGTATGACTTACATATGCCCACTGGATGAGCTGACTAGACACCTGTGGATACACTGAAGGACATTTGGGTACAAACACCTGAATGAATAGGACTCAGCATGTACGGCAGAGTGCATAAGGTTTGGTGGGGCATAGGGGAAGCATGGGTGGGCGAGCGGGTCTGGATTTGAGTGGAAAATGTTGTATGAATTTGAAAAAGCTCACTTAAAAATATATGATAGCACATAGAGGGCTGGAGAGATGGCTCAGAGTTTATGAGCACTGGCTGCTCTTCCAGAGGACCCAGGTTTGATCCCCAGCACCCACATGGTGGCTAACAACTATCCGTAACTTCAATTCTAGGGGATCCAATACCCACTTCTGGCCTCTGAGGGCATTGCACAGTGTGGGCGCTCTTGCATATATGCAGGCAAACACTCATTAAATAAGAAAATGATAAAACATTTTAAAAAAAGAAAATAGCACATAGGTGGCAGAATGTCTTTGGAAGATCATGAACTAAATTGTTAGAATGCCAGTCCATAGCTTAGCAATCACCCAAGGCAAACGTTCTTCTTGAAGTCCAGAATGATTTTTAAGAGCTCCTTGCACTGAGCTTGAATTTTTTTCCTTTCCTACCTCATGATCATTATTGTAAAAATTAAGAATGAATGATAACATTGCAGTCTGCATCTCAGATGAAAATTAAAGACATTAATTTCTTGATTTTCTGTTCTTTTTTTGAAAAGTTTACAATTTTTTTTGTCTTTTTGAGACAGGGTCTCCTTGTAGCCCCAGCTGGCCTGGAAATCACTATGTAGACCAGGCTGGCCTCGAACTCACAAAGATCTGCATGCCTTTGCCTCCTGAGTGCTGGGGTTAAAGGTGTGTGCCACCACACCCAGCTAATTATTTATTTTTATTTTTGTGTATGAGTATTTGGCTGTATGTATATAGGTTTACCATGTGTATACCTGGTGTCCACAGCAGCCAGAGGGGGCACTGGGTCCCTGGAAGTGGAGTTAAGGATGTATGTTAGCTGCTACGTGGGTGCTAGGAACCGAACTGGAATCCTCTGGGAGAGCAATAAGTGCTTTTAATTGCTGAACAATTTCTCCGGCCCCAACTTTTTGTTCTTATTTAGTGAAGCATCATCAACTTTTGAGTAATAACTGAATGGGGCATTCCTAACATTAATCTTCCTGGGTCCCTGGAAGTGGAGTTAAGGATGTATGTTAGCTGCTACGTGGGTGCTAGGAACCGAACTGGAATCCTCTGGGAGAGCAATAAGTGCTTTTAATTGCTGAACAATTTCTCCGGCCCCAACTTTTTGTTCTTATTTAGTGAAGCATCATCAACTTTTGAGTAATAACTGAATGGGGCATTCCTAACATTAATCTTCACATTTTAAAAAAAAAAATTATTTTGTCTCCTGTTTTTTTCTTCATCTTCTATGTGACTCTCATAATAAAAAATATAA
>NW_008351881.1:1994873-2006881 GCF_000622305.1 Nannospalax galili | reverse complement strand
ATAAGTTATATATATATAACCAAATCCTCTGCTGAATATTTTCTCAGAACTCATCAGTAACCTTTAAGCAACCACCATTAAGTATTTAGCTGCACTAACATTTCTGAAAATTGAACAAATTCACACACTTTTGTATCTCAACTTGGAAAATGTATTGGGTTCTCTAATAAATGAGCTATAGATTAATGATTATGTTATGCATCCTTAGTGATTTTCAGAACTATACTCAGTGTGTTTTTGAGAGAATTAACTTCTATTTAAAACTCAAAAGCTTGAAGATAAATCATCTATGATGGTTTCTTTTTGCCCCCCCACCCAAAGGAATTAAAGGTAAATAGCAGTTCTGTTGACATGCACACCATGTTGAAAAACATTTTTTTTTTCTGTTGCAGCACATGAAGACATCAAGATATATTTATTTACTTTATTTGTTTCGTTTGATAGATTTTCTTTACAATGTTTCAGCATATACTCCTGAATATACAAAATCTATTGATTGAGAGCATCATCTTCCGGGATAGGCATCCAAGGTGTGAAGCTTCATTCTACCTCTTTGATGTTATGCTAAACTGTGACAAGGTCTATAATTCTCTAATCTCAGTCTTGTCACTTGCTTCTTGAGCTGTTGGACATGAAGGAATGAATTGTGTAGATGCTCATTAATGTGATAAATACCATATCTATTTATTTTACATATATCTGTCTTAACATTTAACCTTATACTTTGCATAATCCAATTCTACATTGAAATGTATTTATAATCTTCCTGCAAAATGTGGCCCAGCAGTCTTCTGTGTTGTCATTTACAAACCCCAACAAGACAAGGAGGTGATGTACCTGTGCTGACATAACAAATGAAACAAAAACACAGTGGGGAATCTCTGAAACTGCAGCCTTCAGAAATCACAGTGTAAATTCTGTGAGTTAATTCATGAGATTACTGTAAAGATGAGACTGAAATTAGGGAAAAGACTGAGGTGGGGGCAGCTTCTAGAGGCCCTGTTGAAGTCACCCCCTCCACTGTGTTCAATTTGGCTTCTCAGCTCATCTGATTTTGTTCACAAGTCCTTCCCTGTGATAAAGTCCTCAGTGCTGATTGTGAACCACGTGGGCTTCTGCTACCTTGTGAGAGTTTGAGAGTTTCATTTTCTGGCACTTCTTGTTGCTCTAGCAGGATGTGGCCTCATCACGTGGAGCTGCCTCTTTTAATAGTGTGATGTGCATCACCTAAGGCAGGTTTCCAGCAGGTTCAGTGAATAGGCAAAGCACAGGCTCAGTTGCACAGACACAAGATCTCCCTTTAATGCGCCAAGACAGCTTCACAAAACGCACCCGATGCTCTGGTAAGTCTGGGGTAATTAGGAGGTTTCCTGGTCAAAGGCATCTATCTGGCTTAGCCTTGCCTGGATTGCTCTCCTGCCAACAGAAAAATGGCATAGTGTGGTAAGAGGGCTGAGATTGTGTTTCTGAGAAGGGCCAAGTAGCTATAGCTACAAAATCCTACTCAATCCTTAGTCTGTGGTTTCCTTTTCCTGTCGGGTGTCATGGATATGAGGAAGCGATGATGAAGGACTGACTAAGGCCCAAGCTGGTCTCATGGGAAGGGGATACTTCAAAATCAGTCATTTGAACTATTCTCTGCAAACCATATCATCAATTATGTAAAATTCCCTGAAGCATCAAAATATTTTGTATGCTTAAAATCTTACAGATAGTACTCACAGTAAAACGCATTGTATTTATTTCAAAACTATCATAGAAGACATTAGTATTTGTGTGTGTGTGTGTGTGTGGCATATGTGTCTCATTGAACTGAAAATAAAGTAATCATTTTTAGGGTAAGCAGTCAAATGTGATTAGATCGTTACATTTATTTATTTTTAATTACATGGACACACACAACTTGGGTTTAATGTTAACTACTCAGAAAGAATATTTAGAACTGGCTTAAACTGTATTTTTTCTACTTAAGAACTAAAAGTTATTTTCAATTAATGATTTAATAATATATTAAAAACCCAAACTAGAAAAAATACCCCAATTTCTTGATGTCTGTGTGCCTGATGTTTTTCTGATATGCTAAGGTAACAGGTTTCCCAGAAGATTATTGTCCAGTGAGGAATTTCACACATCACAGCAGGGCCACTCCCTCAGTTTTACCTATGACCAAACTATTTTCATAAACATCCTCTCTTTTATTTTCCTGTGGATATAAAACACTGTTTCCTGCAAGGATGATTTTGGCAGTGTTTAGTCAATCAAAACAAAATCACCCTTCCCCTATCCCATATTAGCCAACTGCTCCTGCCACTGTCAGCACTAACACCCTTCAGGCTCAATTTTCTTTCATCCCTGGCTTATTTGTATTTGTTAGAGTGGTGATCTTGACTTTTGCCTAAAACTAAGTGCCAAAGTTCTACCTTTGGAAATATAAGTCTGAACTCCCATGAGCCCAGGAATTTGTAAACTCCTCTCATGATCATTGGTTTTGACTTTGAAATAATTTTACTGTCAGGAACCAAATTGCCTGAAAGAAGTTTATTTTATAAAAAAACTCTATTGAAATGTTTATCAAAAATTATTTGTGGCTATTTTAAATGTTTATATTTTTTAAAGATGATGATATAAGAAAAAACAGGTGTTTATTTTTCAGGAATTCATTATTTTAAAGTTGTTCAAATATGTTTCTATCATCTGATTTCTTACCTATTGATAAACTTTCGATAATTTGGTACAATGGGAAAGACAAGTCAATCGTGATTTATAAATACTGTTTGATAGCAAGTTTTCGAAGACCTCTCTCAGCGGTGTTTTATTCCTAAGGCTAAACATCTCCAAGTGAGGATGCTTTGGGCAGCCGAGAAACTGTTGTTAAATTGAGAAATCAAATGAGTCCCTTTGACACCAGGATAATTTGAAATAACAAATACAAAATATATAAATGCGATCTCACACTTTTTTAAAATCACAGTGGGATAGTGCTTCTGAAGACAGAGATACATTTCCTGCCTGTTTTAATCCTGCCCCGTTGTTAGTGTTAAAGAGCCTCAGTCTGTATTTTTGCTTTCCCTTCCCCTGTCCCTGCCTCACCCCACAGAGCTGAAGGTGTGAACAGCTCTGGAGTTGACATTGAGTCTCCTGTAATCACAACCTTCTCTTCAGCATTGCACACCCGATCCATGAACTTAACTTTATGTCTTGCTTGGATTTTGCTTTAAATTTTAAACATTCTCTCTTTACCAATTCCTTGTCCTTCTTCTGACAAGCACGGATACTTAAAAAACACAAAAATAAATACAGAAAAACCCCTGAAGTTCATCTTCTCCAGTAATGTAAGATGTCTGGAGAGCTTTAAAAGAGCTCAAATCAAACCTGACCTGTTCACACCCACAGGTCCTTTAATTTGACTTGATCTTTACCCTTCTAAACCCATAAGAGCTATCTCTTTCTCTTGCCTTTGCATCTTTCCCTGAGGCCCACCACTGAAGGCTTCTGGGGGTCAGAGGGTAGATTATTCAAGATACAGTAGACAAGAACTTTGACATTTATGCTCTTTTTTCATAGACAACACTAGAAAAAAGATTTTCATATATAAATATCAAGACAACTATTTACAAGTACAAATAAGGAAGACACTAATATTTTAATGTCTTATTAAAATATGTTTAAAGACTGGATATGATGGTGCACACCTTTAGTCCTGGCACTCCACAGGTAGAGGCAGGCAGATCACTATGAGATCTAGGACAGCTTGGGCTACATAGTGAGTTCCAGGTCATCTGGGGCTGCAGGTAAACCCTTTTTCCAAAAATAAATATAGACAAATAAATAAAAATACCTTTAAAGTTGATGGCATTTAAAGGTCAGGTATACAACAAATATACACAGGTATTGTGTGTGAAAGCTTACCTAGCACAGAGAATTTTATTCAATCTCTAGTACCAAAATAAAAAAAGTTGATAGCATTGGAAAATTTTAAAATAGACTATTCAATACCCACATTACTGATTTCCTGTGCTAATATACTCATATCCTTCTTTAAATTTTTTAATTAAAATATCATGAATTCTGTAATTTTCCTTTTACCTTAAACATTCCAGATGTTCACTTCCAAAACAAGTCTGAGTATTCTAAAAATATTGGTTTTTTTTTACATGAATTTTTCTGTTTTAAACAAATTCTTATTGATGTTTATTTGGAAGCATATTAAATTTAAAAGTAAATAAAAGGCAGAAATTACATAAAATTACTCAAATAGTGTAACTGTCAGTTCTCGCACTCAACAGCGGTTATGAGGGATTTGTTTATTGTTCATTCACTCCTTCAAAATATTATATCAGATTCTTTAATGTCTGTTTATTATATGAGTACTTAAGAAAAACACATTTTTCTGGACATTGGACTATGTTGTTAAAAATATAACAGTTAAGAATCCATAGAAGAGTAAGGTGTGGTGGTGCACGCCTTTAATCCCAGCATTTGGGAAGCAGAGGCAAGCAGATATCTGTGAGTTCAAGGCCAGCTTGGTCTACATAGAGAGTTCCAGGCCAGTTGCTGGGGCTACAGGAAGACCCCGTCTCAAAAAGAAAAAAAAAATTAACTAACATCTCATTTCATCATTTCCACTGTAATTCCAACTGGAGCAATCACCATTCCATTCTGGTTTTGAACTCAACTTTTTAAAAAAGTATTTTATTTGTTATTTTTATTTTATGTGTATCAGTGTATTACCTGCATGTGTGTAAGTGCATCCATGTTGTGCACTGCTCACCAAAGTCAGAACAGGGTGTCAGATCCCCTGAAATTGGAATCGTGGAGGGTTGTTAGCTGCCATGTGGGTGCTGGGAATGGAACCCAGGTCTTCTGCACGTGCAACCAGTGTTCTTAACCACTGAGCCATCTCTCCAGCCCGGAACAGAAAGTTTTTTTTTTTGTTTGTTTGTTTTAAGATTTCACAAATAAGTGACACCATACTGTAAAACATTGTCACTGTGTGTCAGGCTTACTTCACCTAACATAATACTCTCTATTTTGTAAATATTTTTCAAAACTGGGGCAGTTAGAGGGAGTTTTCAAATGTCATTTACAGCTTGAGCAATGATGAATATAAATAATTTCAATATGACACTCATTATACACGTACATCAAATTATGTCTTTGTATACTTGGAATATACAACTTCTCAGTTAAATTATTTGAAAAATCAGTCCTACCAAACAAGGAAAGCAAACATTAAAATGTGTGACAGTAAACAACACAAATACCCTTTGTCTTTTCTGCTGATAACATAGAAGCCAAGCTTAGCATGAGTGAGGCGCTGGGCTAATCTCCAGATGACAGCAAAGACTGTAAACATACACTTGAAAATATTTACTTGTTCTTGAAATATATATTTTTTATCTCTTGATATAACATTGTAGTCAAGCTGCATGAAATATATCATGTCAAAATATGTGGAAATGGAAACAGTGATCGCTTGCTAGAAGTATGTTTATTAAACATGCGGAATATTGAAGAATTATAATCCTCACTGAATGATAGAAGGCATTGCAGTCTACTTCTCAAGACTAGTGGATGGAGGTGTGCAGGCTTAGCTAAGCTGGCTAAGTTCAGCCCCCTTGGCAGCCACAGCTTGGCCTAATTTAAGGGAACAGATATAAAGTGCACTTACCATTTACAGCTAGAAAAAGACGTGATACACCGGCACCTTTTTTTTTTTTTTTTTTTTTTTTTTTTTTCCTGTTAGCTGGGAAAATTTCAAGGCGTAAGAACTATTTATAAACTCTAGAAACAAGTTTCTAATAGATATTAAGATTTTTGCCTTATGCAGAGGAATTTTGACCCAGTTTCCTTTCTTGTTTCTTTAAAGCAGAATGATAACCTTTTTCTGTAACTAGCATTAGAATAAATACTTGGCTTTTGTGAACTGATAAGTTTTCACTTCAAACAACTGACTTTTCTCTTAGAATGGACAAGGATGCAGATAATAAGCAGGCGTAACTATACTGTAACAAACTTTGTTGTTAAAACAAGCTCTTGACTACATTTGACCTGAGAGGTGGAGTTGCCTAACTCTTGCTTGCAGCCATTTTGATCAATCACCTAAGGAGTTCTGCATATACAGCCTTCATACACTAGTTTATCTATTTCTAAGATGACCCAAGCACTGTTCTAATATATTATGTTCAGTATGAAAGATGCTGAAATTGTTAAGAGTCATGTACAACTGTAAGTCAATGGTCCTCCACCTGGCTTGTGAAGCACTCACATGTGTCTTACATACAGCCACAATGACAATGATCTGAAAAGCAAAAGTTCTGACTAGTTTCTCACCTTGGTATGTTACTTAAAAGGATTGTTTCCTTCCCAATCAGGTCAGACTTTATCAGTCATAGTAGTTTTGGAATTAATGCTCATCTCCGGTTCTAGAAGACCCAATGGCCTTTTCTGGCCTCTGTGGGCATCACATACACATGGTACAATTAGTACCTGCAGGGAAATCACTCATATACATACGATAAAAATGAATAAATAAACACAATGATTGGTGTGTCCAACATATTCAGTGTTTGTTCAAATAGATATAGAAACTCATTATTTTGTACAACTAATACATTCAAATGAATACTTTCACAAACTATTCTCAGAATCTTATATTGGTTTATCATGTATTGGTTTAGATACGCCTAAGTTGTACTATCTACTTAACATGGATTTTGTGGTGTTTACTATCATCAGCCCTCACTTTATATGTTTTATATAGATTAAATATTCACTTCTCATGACAACAATAAGGCACCAGTAAGGTTTTACCCCTTATTTTGTGGTTGTGTAAGTATACGTTACATATCTTTCCCAAATCCACACATGTGATAAGTAGCTGGATGAGAATGTTCACCTAGACACCCTGTCAGAAATGATTCCATAAATCATCTTGGTATTAACTATATTGCTCTCTGTACTCTTGCAAGATAACCTGTTTAGCCTTGGTAGTTCAGTCATCCCATAAAGTATAAAGCTATCATCCTTCCTGGCTGAATTGCTATTCATCAGTGGCAGAGAGTAGTCAGATAAACTTCTATGAAGAAAATTTAATTTGATGAGAGTCTGCACCACTTGTAACAGGCCAAACATGGTGATAGCAGCTGGTATAGCTAGGAAACTCATACTGTCTATCAGCTGTAAAGAGACTTCTCCACATGGAAGCCATCATTCAACCCATCACTTTCCTTCCTGGGAGCAAGTGTCTCTTGATATTCTGGGCTATTTAAGGAGGTCATTCTACATAGTTCATCTCCAAACTTCCTTGCTGATAATCACGGACACTGTAAGCTAGTAATTTCTCCAATTATCCATCCAAACCATTGGGCTTCCTCTGTGATTTAGTGTAGATTTTGATCAGGCCATTAATGCACTGTCTAGAGAGATGTGGACAACAGTGTACACTGATAGTAAAATTCCTCACACCAGATGGATTAATGTCTTTTGTAGCCTTTTAAGAACAATGAAATTGGGAGAGATTCGGCAGTAATATTTTTAGCTAGTGATACTGTATCATTTAACATTAATTTTAAAACCAGGTCCAGTGACTTCTCCCCACTGAGTATCCAACAACTACTCTGTAGGACATGAGTTGAGTGTTGAAAGAATGTTGAAGGAGGGATTACAATGTGATTGGAGGGTGCTATATACTTACATAGTTGTTGCAGTTGATTTCATGTCTATGCCCTGAATTTCCCTGCCCATCACACTAAATTTTGGTGCTCTACTACCTGTTTCAGTAAGATCACAGGATTATTTTTTTTTCTTATCATTAGGTGTTTACACTGTCAAATTTGATTACTGGTTGGCTTTGTTTGTTAATGGGGATGTATTACTTGCTGAAGAAAAGATAAAGTTATTCCAGTCCCTAGTGGTCTCCAGCATAATTCCCATTAGGGCTACTCTGTGTATTCTATCCTGATGTGCTGAAGACACTGTGCATACCATTAAAGAATCTCCATAAGAGAGAGTCTAGGGATCTAAGACTAGTACATCTGTTCAGGTAATTGATCAATTGCTTAGAGCTATGTTACTCAATTTACTATTTGTTGCATCCAAAATGTTGTTCCTCTCACTTATTAGTCACCAATATCCTTCTTATGGAATGCGTTGCTTAAATGGAATCCCGGTTCTTAGATCCCCAGACACTTCTCCGAAATCAAAGGTACTGACATTTTGTTCTAACATAGACATATTACTATTATTATTTTAATTATGGTTATAATAATAAGACTATGCTAGAGATCAAATACAAAACCTTGCCTATGCACTGTAAGTATCTTACCACTGAACTTCATCCCAGCCTTACCACATGTACATTACACAGAGGTAGCCAGGATATCCTCTACTCTGTGCTACCTTGACCTAGCATTATAATTTCAGCAAGTAGTAGAATATCTTATGCCTTTTAGAGTAACTAAAATCACAATCTACAGTGTTGTGGTTCTGATTTAGGAGGCAAGTATAACAACAAGGACTTTAAATGATCAAAACATTTAAAAAAAATGAGTTCTGACTTTCTTTGAGGTGGAAGGTGAAATGCACTTAGTAGATTAATATCTATGTGCTGAGAGCCAGAGTCCTTAGGTTTGCCTCAAGGAAAGAAACTACACCTGGAGCTATAGTTGGAACTGGAATTATTAATCAATTAAATACATGCTAATCCAATGTCCCCCTTGAAGACCTATCCATTTCTCCATTGCTCAAACTAGTGAAATAAATGAGGATGCAATGAAAGTCATCATCCTATTTTTAAATTGTGGATGGCTATGTTAACTTTTGCTCTCCCTTAAGGAATCATATTGATTTTTGTTAATTGAATTAGAAGAAAGATTCCCAGAAGCCTTTAGCTGATTCTTTCTGCCAAAAAGCATTACTGCAAAAATCACTGGGCTAGGGGAAGGGTTCTGATGGTTTCTGAGCTGTATTTTCAAATACACATTTGGGAACAGAATAGACACAGTATGGCTTGGGAACATCATGGGGCTCATATAAAGTAAATTTGTGGTAAAGCTCCTTTTATGCCCTGGGTCCCCAATGGTTAATGCTAATGTCAGTCAGAGCCCCTACCTAGTAATGAATGATAAGACTGGGCTTTCTCCTTTCCTCATAGCATAGAAATTATGAAAAATGTGGTATTTTTCAGGAAAATGGATGAAACTGGAGCTCATGTGAGAAGTGAAGCCAGAAACTCAGAAAGACAACTATCACATGTTTTCTCTCAAGTGTAGTTAGGGAGAAATAAAGGTAAAGGGGGCCTGTTAGAGTTGAGGTAGGAGAAAGGGGAGAGGGAGACACTGACGAAGGGTAATGGACGGGATGAATATGATCACAGTATATTATATGTATGTATGCAAATGCCATTAAACTTATTTACATGTGTGCTTACAAAATATTCTTATAGGATTCTTACAGATCACCTAGAAGAACAATTCATCATATACTTCAGTATTACTGTTTCATGAACGTAGATTCTTGAAACTGTAGAGAAGTTCTGTATTTACCAGTAATTGTGTAAGGAACCATGACTCTCCAAACCCTTATCTCTATTAAAACATAACTCTAATTTTCAGATCTGGATTTTTCTCTCAAAATTGTAAAGCCCCATTAGTTAAACTTGGTAAACAATAAAGAATCCAAAGGAAAGAGGCTTCATGATTACTCAGAACTCATTGAAAGACATCTTTCTCCTGTCCTCAGCATATCAGCTTATAGCATAGGCTCTTTGACCAGTGTCACAGGATGCCTGATGCAGCTCCAGGCATCATCCAGACAGGCTATAGTCAAAGGATGGAAAACTGGGTACATCTTTCTGGTATTCCTTTTTGAAAGCAGAATATTTTCCAAGCACAGTAATTCATTTTGATGAATAATACTATGTTCTTAGTAATTTTAAACATAAATGACTTATCACATAGGTCAGAAAGAGAACCGGCTACTCATGACTTCAGTGAATTTGCCATTTAGGTTGTACATTTCAGCATTACTGCTATAATTTCAAATGTCACAAAAATGTAAGTTCTTAGCTTGTCAGGCTCTTCCTTATGCATGTCTGTTTGACCCTCTTACTGCCTTTATGGATTGATTACTTTTAATTGGATTAAACAGTGAAAAATATCTTCCATGATTCTATTTTTTCCAGTTATTAGATTCCTTACTCTAAGATATCTATATCTATATCTATTTATCTATCTATCTATCTATCTATCTATCTATCTATCTATCTATCTATAAATTTTCTGGCATTGTTATATCCTTTGAAAGTGTCACAGTTCTGTCCACATTTTTGTCAGATGGCCAAATAAACTATTGCAATCACAGAAAGGTCCAAATTAGCCTAAGTTCAGAAACTCTGATCAATGCATTAATATTGATCAATTTAGTCTGATTGAAAAATATGCCCCCACCTTTGAAACAAAAATCAATGGTTAATTTCCTAATTACTTAAGGAGAGTAGGAACATATTCAGTTCCCAGGGATAAAATGTTTTATCTTATGATTAATTCTTCAAGTTAAGCTGGAAGCTGGCAACAGAAAACCCATAGACATCTGGCTCAGAAGCACACAGGTTATGCCTTTTGCTTCCGCGTTAAATCCTGTTAGAAAAGTGGAATATCAACTTCAGTCATAGAATGAACAACCAAATGAGATAAACTGCAAAAGAAAATTTATGAAGTCAAGGAAAGCAGAAACTTTGAACAATTTGGATGTTTCTATTATGATGTCCAACAAAAAATCTTTGGAGCTTAAAGCCCTTTAACTTTTATCTCAAAGATGCAGTAATTCTATCATTTCACTAAAACTACAAACCATCAGCCATAAGACTGACTTCTTATTGAATATTGGATGCCTCAACTGGAGGCTACAAGAAATAGGTGAGACTTTAAGCAAAGCCATAAAATGTCTCTAGGGTTCACTCCCTTAGCTGAGAATTTCGAAGTGTGTATCTGTCAATAGCTTTTTTTCTGATGTTCAAAGCATTTTAAAGCTCCCACTCAATCAGTGATGGAGAGATGGCTCAGCAGTTAAGAGCACTTGGCTGCCCTTGTAGAGGACCCAGGTTCAGTTCCTAGTAGCTTACAACCACCTCTAACTCCAGTTCTGGGGGAATCTGACATCCTCTTCTGGCTGCTATGGGCACTGCACACACATGCTGCGTTACATGCAGGCAAAACACTCAGGCACATAAAATAAAAACAATAATGAAAAAAATTTTTGACAAGGTCTCCTTAGCCCCAGCCCACCCGTAACTCACTATGTACACCAGGCTGGCCTCACTCTTACAGCTTCCCAGTGCTGGATTGCAGGTATGTGCCATCAAGTGCCATGTAAAAATAATTAAAACTAGTGGATGAACTTGCACTGAGGAGTGTCTGGATACACTGACTTGACTTGATAGGCATTAACATAAATGACAGACTGCATGAAATCTGGTGGGGGGATATGGGAGGGTGAGGATGGGGAGGGGCAGAAAGATGATTAAGATATTTTGCATAAAATTCACCAAACCCTCCAAAACATTGAAGAATCTTCTTTTAATATAATTTTTTATATTTTTTAAAAAGAAGCAGTTCATTACAGCTTTAACATGCTCAATAACAGTTTCCAGAGCAAAGATACATCCCTTTCATTCACAAGTGGCTCTAAGTTTCTAGGTTCACAGTTGAATTAACACAGTTATACAATATTGAACTCAGTATAATCCCTGTAAGACATAAAATTAAATGAGTTTTTAACCTGTAAAAAAGATCTCCATTTCATTTTAAAATATGCTGCTTCTTACAGAAAGACTCTTAGTTATTGCTAATAACACTGAGATGTTAGTGCATGCATCTCTCATCTGTATGTATCTGATTATTACTGGTCATAATCAGTTGCACTTGGATCCTTGGCATCTGTGTATGTCTATAAAGTCATCAGGTAGATTACAATGGTAATGTTCATCACCTCTAATAATTGACATGATG
>NW_008351881.1:1994353-1994596 GCF_000622305.1 Nannospalax galili | reverse complement strand
GTTCCTCATCTAGCAGCAATTGGTTGTCAATATTCCTTTAGATAAGATTGAAGTCTGATTGAAGTCTGCTGTTCATTTTCCCAGTTCTATGCTGGGTTACTATGTGGGAGTCTTTGGGCCACCCTGGCCAACAACTCAAAAGAAGGTATCTCCTATATGGCATTGTTGCTTATTATGTAGCCTTTAGCTATACACAAATAATTATATTGGCCCCTTTAATCTTTGGTTATACTTTCCTTTTGG
>NW_008351881.1:1991165-1994320 GCF_000622305.1 Nannospalax galili | reverse complement strand
CTTTGGTTATACTTTCCTTTTGGGTGTTTAAGGCCATACAGTTGGCCCAGATAAACCAATTTATTTTTACTCTTAAGGTCGTTTGAGGATCTGTTCCTCAGGGGTCACATGGGCTTGGGAGGAGCCCCTGGCTCGTTTCTTTAACTAGGTCCGCCTATGTGAAGATAAGTCAAAGGTCCTGCTCGATCATGGCTGGCTTCATTTGGAAGCATGGAGGAAATGATTCCTCTGTGTTGACCCTCCTCTTTATAGACTGGACACTGGTTCAAGTCCATCTTGTGGTGTCTCCTCGGCCTCCTTGATCAAGAGGACAGATGAAAATGAGTGTCTAAAATAATGGAAATAATATGATGAAAGAAAAGCATGATGAACTCTTGTCAGTATTTTCCTTTCAGTCTTGTTTCAAATATGTTTGTGTAAACAGAAGACAAAGTGAAATCATGGAATGAGTGGAAACATTCCTTGCCGTGTGGGCTGTAAAGGTAATCTTTTTTAATGCGGCAGGCCAAACCCAGGATCTCGGCACACCACACAGGTGCTCTAACACTCAACCTGCATCACCAGACCTCGGAAGAAACTTGTGAACCTGATTATTTTTCAGTAGCCAGTGAAGACAGCAGCTGGAGAGTCAGCATGCAGTTCAGTAAAAACATGTCAATCACCACATTGCTCTTATCTTTTCACTTTTCCTGCTGACAGTCAAACTTTAACTTGATTTCTAGGGGAGCCAAGCATGCTCATTGATTTGCCAATGTGCAATCTTATTCCTGTGAATCTGTGAATCTGAAAAGCCAGAGGCCACTTAGGAATAGTGAGTCTGGCCTTCAGTACCCAGACATCATTGCTATTACTTACTTGTTAAAGATGCAGGAATGAGTTTTAAGGTTTATGCTTCAAGTCAGTCTACACAGGCAGAATTAATTAAAAGTCTATTGTATTTACATGATTTGTCTCTCTCATGACTCATTTTTCATCTGGCTTCAAGCAAAAGCTATGTTAGCTTGCCTGAGGGGAAATTTGATAGTGGTGATTTTTTTTGTCAGCTGGTAATTTGCTTATTTACAGCTTCCTGATTAGGTCTCCAACGCTGCAGTTATTTGTATAAAATGATAATTTACAGTTAAGTCATTGTAGAATCCTATTTTTCATTGATCATCACCACTAATCGGAACAAATTTTGCTTTTTGTTTTATGTTATTGTCATTAAGATCCAGTGGACGTAACCCAGGCCTTGCATATATCTTGCCCTAACACATTTTCTCATCTTAGGTGATAGTGATTTGTGACTTGGTGGAAGGGGACTTTTGTCAGTTTTATTTGGTACAGACACTAGCTAGGTAGCTCAGGCTGGCCTTACATTCACAGTCCTCCTGACCCACCATCCCAAGTATCTACCACTACACACACACACAGCTTGTTACATTTGCATCATGCATTTGAGGTTCACCCATTATGGCTACTGGATTCTTTTCTGTTCATCGTTTGTTAGAAAAGGAATATATCATATTCATTATTTTAATGACATGTTGAGTTGAGAGACCTTTAGAGAAATTTACTTAAGGTCATTACTTTTTCCCCCCTTTTTCAGCTCATAAAGCATTTTCAGGGAAATAATTCCTTCAAGTATGTTAACAGGAAGACATTATGTTGTTCAAACAGTGACATTTATATGAATACACCAAAGCACTTTAGCAATTATGATACATTAGGCAGTTCACTTGACAAGACATCCAAGCTCTCTGTTAAATATGCAAAGCAGCTATTTAGATGAAGAAGTTTCCAATAAAAGATAAATTTTGTTTGTTTTGATGTGGTAACACCCATTTAAAAATCTCTATGATAACCAATCTTCTAAATTTAAATATATTGATTTATATACTTTAATGGAAAATTTGTTCAGCATGAAGTATGCTGGTTTGTTAGAAGTTACATTTGTCTGCTTCATTTAGAGTAGCTGTGAAAACAAATGTTCTGTTTTATTTTCCAGATTTATTCACATGCTGGACAAATACATGTACTATACATATAAGGTATATATGATTAGTGTACATATAGTATGAAGTGATAATTATAGGCAAGCTCATCAAAACATTTATTATCCCACATATTTGCTTTTCTTTTTATTTGTTTTATTGAATTTTTGTGTATTTCATACAGAACATCTCATACAATCTTAATCATCTTTATACTCCCATCCCCACTAGCACCCTCCCATAACCCTCCCACCCCCACTGGAGCCCATATACTCTGTCATCCACATTAAGGCCTACTGTGTCAAGTCAGTGTCCCCAGACGCTGACAACATTGCTGTAAGTTCATATGAGCAAGGTCCCAGGAGCCTGTAGGCTCTGTTTCCGTGCGGTCATGCACCTCCTCCCTCGCTCTTACTATCTCTCTGCCCACTCCTCCACAATGGGCTGTAAGTTCATATGAGCAAGGTCCCAGGAGCCTGTAGGACTCTGTTTCCGTGCGGTCATGCACCTCCTCCCTGGTTCTTACAATTTTTCTTCCCCTTCTTCTGCAATGGTGCCTGAGCCCTGGGTGGGTGGGTTTTTAATATGGGAGACATGTCCAAAGACCCACACTATAAAATTAAGGCTCTGTATTTTGCACATAGTAAGAAATTATTATATTTGTCTAGGGATATGGTAGCCTTGGGGTGTTCTCTAAGATCTATGCCCTCTCCAGCTATGTGCATATGGATAGGTTTACAGTACACCTGAGTTTCTCCCATTGAGTGGGCTTTAAGTCTAATTAAGTAGCTGTTGATTACCCCCAAGATAAAAGTGCCACTACTGCACCAATGTTGTGCCAGTTGTTATGGTTATTAGGCTTTAGGGCTGGGTTGAATCATTGATTGTTTTTCTCCCTTGGTGGTTTGCATATTATCATCTACCATTATGATAGCTAAATTCTTGTTAGTAGGTTTCCAGGTCAGTTCCTGCTCCATTGCTTCAGGTCCTAAATCCTAAGTATGTCCTGTCTTCAGCAGTAGGGGCATATCTACTAGTTCTGGGCTATAACCAAGAGGTACAAACATTAATTTCTAGGACACTAGTATATTTTAATTATTTAAGTCATCTGATGTTTTAGACGTAATTTCTATTCCATTTTCAGCTAAAACAAAACTGAATTTCTTATACTTTTATTAAATG
>NW_008351881.1:1959334-1990596 GCF_000622305.1 Nannospalax galili | reverse complement strand
CCATTTAATTTTTCTCTTTGTGACTATTCAAGTTTTCCTACTATGTTTTCCTGTTATATCATTATACTCAAAAAGGCTTGTAACATAATCACAGTCCTTTTGAACTGTTTTAAAGCTTGCCATGTTGCTTAATATATGATCTATCATGGAGAATATCCACCCTGCACTTGAGAAGTCATGTCTTTTGCCCTTTTTGGATGCTATGCTATGTTTCTTAGGTTCATTTGCTGTGTAGTGCTACCCAGGTCTGCTGTTTCTTCATTGACCTGCTCTCTGATGCATCAGTGCACTGTTGAAAAGGTTGTGTTTAGACCTCCACAGCTTTTGTATTGCAGCACATTTTTCCTTTCAATTCCATTAAACTTTGCTTTATACTTTCTTAGATGCTCACATTTAAATCATCATATCCTTGTGATTAATTGACCACTTTATCATTCTATAGGAGCTATTGTCTCAGGACAGATTTTCTTTGAAAGCCTGGTCTGTCCTCTGCAACCTCTGCTTTCTTTGGGGTAATAGTCTGTGCTGGATAGCTTCGGGACTCAACTTGCCACACCTTGGAAGAAGGAGACTTAGTTGAGGAATTTTCCCCATTGGATTGACCCATGGCCATATCTGTAGTTGTTGAGTGATGTGGGAGGGTTAAGCCCACTGCGGTCCAGTACACTGGGCAGGTCGTCCTGGTCCTGGTTTGTATAAGAAATCAGACTGAGCAATGTCCAGAGGAACACATCAGTAAGCAGCATTCCTCCACGGTCTGTGCTTCAGCTCCAGCCTCCAGGTTCCTTGACTTGACTTCTCTTGATGATGGACTATGCGCAAAGCCAAATTAACCCTTTCCTCACCAGGTAGGTTTTGATCAGTATTTTGTCACATCAATAGAAGTCAACTAAGAGATAGGCCTACAGAGTATCTTTTCCAATGTCTTCTCTTTCAGTCTTTGTGCCCTTGGTTATAAAGTAATACTGTGATAGTGAATATATTTCAGGGCCATGATAGTATCTTTATGATGTTACTATGGTTTTGAGGTTCTTTTAAACATTTAGCTGTTTTGACTGGATAATTTAGTCAGCTTACATTTAAACTAACTACTGATACTACCATTTTTCAATTGCTTTTTGATTCTGTTGTGATTCCTTTATTTCTTTGTCCCTCTCTGTCTTCCTTTGTGATTTGTTGATTGTTTTATGTTGCTGTGCTTTAACCCCTTTATCTTTATCATTGGCATAGAGGGTTTTTGTACTCACTGAAAGATCTGCATTAAACATCTTATATTTTATTGTTTTAGAACAGTATCTTTTTAAAAAAACAGAGACCATTACTTTTATTTTACGTGTATGTATGTATTACCTGATGTGTATACGTGTACCATCTTGTGTAATGCCCACAAAAGTCAGAAGAAGGCATTGGATCCCCTGGAACTGCAGTTATGCATAGTTGTTAGCCACCATGTGGGTCCGGGGAATCGAGCTCAAGTCCTCTGCAAGGGCAACCAGTTCTCTTAACTGCTGAGCCATCTCTCCAGCCCCTAAATATCTTATATTTTCAACAGCTTACATATTTCACTCAAATACAAATAACTTAGTCCTTTTACCCTCCCAATATCTTAAACTATGCGTGACACCCTTCATATTTTTGTATTTTATGAGCGTTGACAAATTATTGCAGCTGTTATTTTTAATACTTTCATCTATAACAGTCATATTAGAATTAAAAATGTATGTATAACCATTGCAATGTTAAAAATAGCAAAACTTTACTATTATTTATTATTTTTTCCTATTTGCCCCTCTACAATAGGAACAGAAGCCTTCTCCAACATTTTTGCCACATTCCTTACATTATCATAATATCTGAGTGATACCTCAAGGCTATTGTTTCCCCAAGTACCAAAATAATGTTTCTCTGCCATTTAAAGTTTTTCTCACAGTAGTAGCTGATATGCTTTCACTCACTGCTTAAGACTCTCCTTACTCAGTAAACTATGGCATCACAATGGTTGACCTAGAAGGTCCTTGAGGAGAAGTCATCAGTGTCTGGCATGCCAGAGTGACTTTGAATATCAGCTATTTGCTCTTGTCCTTCTAGAACTCAAGATACATCAGCTTACTATCATCTGGAGAGCATCCTGCTGTGCTCTGTTATTTCCTGCCTTGGGTCTTCCAGTTTGTAGACCTGTGAGCTGCCCATTTTCTCTATGTGACTGCTGAGCAGTGAGCTGCATGGAGAGGACACAGGGTCTTTCCTGTGTTTGTCATTTGGCCTTGCACCTTCTGTCACCAGTTTAACAAATTTATCCATAAACACTGTGTTCCCATTAATAAGTGGTCGCTACCTCCCTTCTTATCAACATTAGCATATTTGCCAATCATCTACATTAACTTAATTTCATTGTCATGTCTTAATTTCCTCCAATCTCACTCTACTTGCAACTCTGTCCTTGAAGAGCATCAGGGTCCCCTACTAGCTATATTCACATCATGTCTTAGTCCTCATTTTCCTCTTTAAAACCATTTTTTACTTACATGAAATCCCCTTTTATGCTTTCTATATTTTTGTATGTCCTTTCACTATTTCAAGAATCCTAATGAACAGGTAAACTCTAGATAGAGGAATGAGTCTAAGTTCCTATTGTATAATTAATTTTTTTTTCCATTTTACCTTGTTTGCACTGAAGTTTTCTTTGTACTTAACTCATTCTAGTCTGCAATTGAAAATGTCTTTCTTTTGCTGAGATAAAAACCTCTCAGCAAGACAAAATAAAAATAACATTAATTCTCATGTCACTGTGATCAGGGGGATCAACAACATCGAGGATTCATTCTGTGTAGTACTGAGATATCCACTTAGGGAGTGTTTTGGGTCATAGTTCCATGTAGACAGTGGCAATGCAAAACTTTTTTACGAAAATAGCACCTTTATTAAATGACTATATAGCACAGAGCCCGATACCCAATAGCTACTGAAAGTATCGTTATCATTCTGCTCTGCCCACTAGGTCCCTGGCTAGCTATCCCAGTGTCCTCCCCAGAATCATAATTGCTTGTATACTCCTTTAATTCTTCTATAGCTCCTATTTAAAATTTCCCAATAAATTTAAACTTTGTTTTTAAAACACACATTTGAGGCCTGGAGAGATGTCTGTGCTTAAGTAAGAGCCCTTGCTGCTTTTCCAGAGGATTCAAGTTTGGTTCCCAGTACCCACATCAGGTGACTCACAGCCATTCATGGGTAACTCCAGTTCCAGGAGATCCCGTTTTCCTCTTTAGGCCTCTGCAGTCCCTCACACACACATGGCACACATACACACACACACACACACACACACACACACACACAGACACACACACAGATACATACCATAAAAATATCTTTTAAAAACATGCTTTATTCTTAAACTCTCTTTGTCTTTATTGTCTGTATTTTAAAGTGGTACTTAGAACTGAGTGCATGGGTTTAATTTTTTTTCAATCTTTGCTTTGAATGTTAGATATCTAAAATCCTCAGTTTAGAATTTCTATTTCCTCAGTCACATTACAATTACTGTTACTTTTGTGCCTGCATCCTTGAAAAGGAATGAGATAGGTTATGCTTTGTTCTTAGGGACACATTCCTTGAGTGATTAACATGACTACACAGAGAGTTAAGCAGTGACCCAATGTGCTGGATAACTTTAGTGTCAACTTGACACACCTGGGTTGAGGGAGCTTCAATTGGGGAATTGCCTTCATTGGACTGGCCTGTGGCCATGTCCATGGGGCATCTTCTTGATTGTTGAGAGATGTGGGAGGGCCCAGCCCACTGTGGGTGGTGCCTCCCCTGGGCAGGTGGGCCTGTGTTGCATAAGAAAGCAGGCTGAGCAGGGGCCAGGGGAGCAAGCCATTAAGCAATGTTCCTCCATGGCCTGTGTTCCAACTCCTGCCTCCAGGTTCCTGCCCTGAGTTCCTACCTTGGGCTCCCTGATAAACTGTGACCTTGGAGATGTAAGACAAATAAACCCTTCTCTCCCCAAGTTGATACTGGTCAGAGTATTTTGTCACAGGAATGGAGTAGCAGACTAAGACACCCAAAGTAAAGGAGACAGATGGGAATGCAGGCATATGCCCAGCGTCCATCCTATTGCTAGTTATCAATGGTCCAAGGGAGGAGGGAATGCTTTACAGAAAAGTCAACTTCTAAGTGCCCATTCTAATGTTCCGTTCTCATTGTTTCTAGGATTATTTCTCCTCCCTGAACAAGTGACAACATTCATTTGAGCAGTTATTTAATTATATAAGTTTGAGCAGTTTCAAATATAAGGCACATAAAATCTAATCAACAATAGCTTAAACAAGCAGGGATTTGTTTTAATACAGGACTGTGAGTCTTGAAAATTGCCATTGTTGATTCAGCAAGGAGAAAAATGAGGGCAGAGTGACGATCTCCTCACACTAACATTTCTTTGAGGTCCTTCCACAGATCTCCTTGCAGCCATGTTTCTTGTTTGAGCACTGATATTTAAAAGTCCTGCCTACCGGTTCCTTGAGAGGAGTTGCCTACTAATCCTTATCTGTACCTACTGAGGAAGGACTCAGAAAAAAGTCTTGTGTATTAAGAAACTCAGTATGATCACAAGACGTTTCCTCCCCAGGACAGAAATATCACCAGGTTGCACAAAACCTCGAGTAGTTTCTAGTGTCTCCTCTCAGTCACTCTGCATTACCTTGACTGTAGTAGTCATTGTAATTTGGCCTTTTTGAGAGTTAGGAGTTAGTGAGCGTTAGTGAGAGCTACTTCTCTGTAGCTGTCATTTCTGTGCAGGTGCTCCTGAGATTTGCTGGGTGAATAATGAATTCCATTCAGTTCAACATTTTTTTTTTTTTCATATTTCTCTTTTCTTACTCTGGGTTTTGTTTCTCCTTCACATTTCCCTCCTAGGAATCCATTGATCCCACTGCTCCTGAGCTCTATTTTCACCCAATAAAACTGTACTTTTCAGAGTTCAAGAGAAATGTTAATATTCATGAGCAGGAGGTTGATAAATATGTGTTTGAAAGGTCATTCTTCCTTTGTGAATGGAGTAATTAGGAACCATTTGACTAGATTGCTTTTTAAGCTGGAAAAGTTAGCATCCTGCTTTCACTGAAGAATGGGTTTTCTAGCACAAATAACTAGTGCAGGGACATGTTCTTGAAGAAATCTCAGTATGTGTGATACCTGAGTTAGAGTACATGAAAAGCGTTTTAAAATAATCAATTTCACTTTTCTATTTTATAAAATTTAATCTGAAACTCTCCTTCAGATAGGAAATTTTTACATATGACTTGATTTTTTACTTAAATGAGCTGATATGGTATTGATATGTGAAACTTCTTTAAACTTCTTCTCCCTCACTACTCCAGCCTCCTAGTATACCTAGTGATTGACACCCGATCTCTCCTCAACAACACTGCCATGAAAAGAGCTACCACTACTAACAAGATCTGCATCAGGCTCTCTTAGGTTTGGATCTGAGACTGAAGACTATCCCCTGAGAGTTCCAGGGTTTCATGTCCCAGAATGACGAATGACCCAGGCACACATCTTGGATTTTCCTCGTGTATGCTTAGTGCCATGCAGCCCTGCTGGGAGGGTTCTCAGTCTTCCTTAGCCAACTGGCTTCTTTAGAATGTTCATCTTCATGGTTATTTCCCTGTGACCTACTGGACTAAATACACTGGACTAAACACATAACCTTTATTTCTCTACAGTATTAAAATGTATATTGTATGGCTAATTACCCTGGTATTTGGAGATGTTAAGACATTTGCTCAGGGTCACAGAATAAATGACAGTATTTAAATGTTTCACATTACTTTGGCATTTATTCTTTTTCACTAAAATTGGAGTATATGCACTGCCTTTGTGTCAGTTTTAAATATCAGATATTACAAAATGACGTTGTTTATAAACTACAGTGTTTTACAAATATAACATAATATCCTATTTTTAAAATATAATGTATGTCTGATTATCACTTACTTTTTAAGACATTATGAAAATTGGCAACTGATGGCTACAGGGAAGGGGAAAGGCAGTGCCTTAGAGGGATGGGACTCTTGCTGAGCCCAATGGATGCTCCAAACTGGAAGATATTTAGGGACACAAATCAGACTCTGTATACCATATTAGCTATATAAGAGAGTACATTAAATTGGTCAGCAAAGAGTGAGTGAGGAGGTATGTACAGGGGAGGGAACCAAAATACCATCAAACTATATTGTATGAAAACTGTAAACATTCAATAAAAATTAATATAAATAAGTACATAAACTAAGAAAAAGTTCCATTTGACTCAACAAACTATAAACAAATATGTCATTTATTAAAAGTACACACCACTTATCCTTCCCAATTGTTTGATACACAGGAGAAATAAAGAAAAATGAGAAAAAATAAATTTGATGGTTTATTTGATAAAAGAATGAGCTGAGAAACCATCAATACCACAAAAAAGGTTCAAGAATTCTTCTCTACAATGTGGACACTAATTCAAGATAAAAACAACAACAACACAGAATATAGGAAAAAGAAATGAGTTTGTCAATACAAAAATAAAAAGCCAAGGACACTTTAATATGACATCTACATACCTGGACTTCTGAGGGTTTTTTTTTTTTTTTCTCTCCCCCCCTCTCTCCTTTTCCCCTTTTTTTTTTTTTCTCTCCCCCCCTCTCTCCTTTTCCCCTTTTTTTTTTTTTCTCTGTTCCTTTCCCTTTCCGCCCCCCCCCCCCCCAACTAAACAGCTTAGTTTTGTCTTAATAGTATTAGACCCTTAGCTTGAGTGATTCCATTTTTGTTTGTTCTGTCAAATTCTAGTACAGGAGCTCACTCTAAATCAATAACCTAAAATTTTACTAAACTGAAAATCATATTTATTAGGTTATATACTTTTTATTTATGGTTGTTGTGACAATGAGCTGTTACTAGAAAAATGGCTTAGATAATCAGCATAAAGAAAGATATATTTCCTTTGCTCTCAGTGTCTGAGGCCAAGGGCACACATAGACCTCAGGCCCACGGCAAGGCGCTACATTGTGGCAGGAATGGATGGTAGAGAAAACCACTCACCTCATCAGCTAGAAACAAAAGAGAAAGCATGGATGAACTTAGGTCCCCAAATTTCCTTCAGTGTTCCCTATGACCTAAGAATTTCTAAGACCCTCACCTCATGAACATCTACAGCACATCCCCAGAATGCTACCTTGTGGACCAAGCTTTAGTTTACATCTAAGACATTTAACATTCCAAACATAACAGTTATCTCTTTTCTTTCAAGTCACAATATAATTTCTCCCCCACCCACCTAATTTCTCCCCCCCACACCAATTATATATTCAATATATGTCACAAACTATGAGAGAGTCTTAGAATAAAGTCAAAAGAAGGTCACTCATGTTAAGGTTGAAAAGTTTCAATGCCATTTCAGACATTTGATTTTTAAAAATATATGTTACAAGAATTTCAGAATATCTTCATGAATTCAGCACAACAGTTGACATCAAATTTTCCCTCTTTAGAACTTTGATTAATGTACCTGACACACGTTGATGATGAATGCAGAGTTGGTAGCTTTGGAGATGATAATTCACATTCAGCTGGGAGACTTTAGGGGTGTGGAATGGGGTACAGATGGTCACTGCTCTTGCAGAGGACCTGGGTTCGATTCCCAGCACCCACATGACAGCTACAAACTGACTTTAACTCCAGTTCCAGGGGAACCCGTAGCCCTCTTCTGACCTCCATGGCATTGCACAACATGGGCGCACTCACATACATGTAGGCAATGCACTCACACAAAATAAAAATAATAAAAGATTTTTTATAAAAGAAATATTGCAGGTACTTAATTACCTCATTCTGTCCCTCGAACAAAGATATTTTCACCAAAACCTGCTCTACAGGACTAAAGAAAAATCTGAATGAATGAAACTGGACATGCAGCTCTATCTAACAAAACACACTGAACACTGCTGTATCTTCATATAACTTTAGTGTTTACAAAGGAAATAATTCACATGCTACATTTCCTATGTAAATTTTGACAGCTAAGCACAGCTGATATGTTTGTGTCTTCAACATAGCTATACACTTCAAGCAGAATTCAGTTAAAATGTGTCTAAAAAAAGAGTTCCAGGGCAGCTAGGGCTACAGGGAGACCCTGTCTTAAAAAGACAAAAAAACAAAAAACAAAAACTTTACAGAGATGATGTTGAATAAACCCTAGATCTCCTTTCTTCTCCAATTGGTTATGAGGCCACTGTATCATCATCTGTCTCCATCTCTATATCAGACCTCTTACACCAATACTCATCTACATCCCTTTCAAGAGTAAATCTATCTTTTTACAATTTCTTGTTTTCATCTCTAATGATATGATGTACTACCTAGTAACATGGGAAACTCTTTTTTAAAAAAAATATTTTATTTATTATTTTATGTGTATGAATGTATTGCTTGCATACAGGTAAGTGCACCCATGTCATGCAATGCCCATGGAGGACAAAAGTGGCCATTGGCTCCCCTGGAACTGGAGTTACAAACAGTTGTTAGCTGCCTTGTGGGTGCTGGGATTCTAACCTGGGTCTTCTGCAAGAACAACTAGTGTTCTTAGCTGCTAAGCCATTTCTCCAGCCCCCCAAGGCAAATTCTTTTTTAAAGACAAGAGACATATATCTTTTTAAAGTTAGTTTAAATTCATTAGTTAATTGTACCTTTTCACGACACTATTGGTATACTGGGCAGAAATTCTTAACAGTAAAAAGGTATCAATTTTATTTACTGTTAAGATGTTTAATTTTAAAGCAATGACCTTAATTACCATGAGATCTTATCTGTTCAAGGTTCTTATAATGAATAAAAATTTCACTCAAGTATTTAAATGAGAAAATGCATAAAGACAATCGCTATCCACTGTTAAAAGTAATGTCCTATTATTCTATGAATGATTATTTCTCAATTGTACATTAAGAGCCAGGCTAATGGAATCACAGACTGTTCAGCTCTGCTATGAGTGATGAAAAGCTTTGTGTTTCCTGTAAATATTTGATAATTTTTATAACCAATATAATTTTTTGCAATCAATAAAAAGAGCCACTGTGGATTTTACTGACTTGCCCTGTCAGAAGCCCAGTTAAGTGAGGGTGATCATAAAGTTAGGGTTCTCCTTTAATTGCCCCCTCAATAGTCCCCCAGGCTTTCACAAGGCTAAGTGTAACTTTTCTACTGTTGTAGACCTTGTTTCTCTAGGAACACACCTAATAACAGACCCTGGGATTTAAAATAATCAATAAACATGGAAATGCAATAGAAAATATGCTGCTGGATTGGAGTCAAGTACTTCATGGAACGAGAATTTTCACATAAACTCTATGTGGTTTGTAATAATACTATTGGTCACCTTCCCAGGTTTCTACTGATCAAAGATGATCATGACAGTATTTGGCACTTGAGAATAGCAAACTATTTGCAGTACTAACATCATACTAAAGACCATGAAAGCCTAAAAGTTATGAGATTGTTCCATTTTGTGTGTGTGTGTGTGTGTGTGTGTGTGTGTGTCTGTGTGTGTGGTGGAGTAGAACTTCCAAGACAAAGAATGCATGAGGAAATACTGATGTACTCATTCAGTATGCATTGAGAACAACCATAAGTTGGGCTATGTTCTAGATGTCAGGGACACAGTATTGAATAAAACGATAGGTATTTAACTTTGTGGGCTTTATTGTTTTAGCTAAGTTGCAAGACAACTAGGCTTTCACATTGAAAACCTAACACACACACACACACACACACACACACACGAGTTTTCTAGAATAGGGAAATGGCCTAAGATTTTTGTCATCAGGAAATAAGATTAAATTTATGTTTTTTGATAAGGAGAAAATTATGTTGAGGAGAAAATTATTGCTTTACGCGATGTAAATTCTAAAGAGTCAGGGAAGAAAGATGTGCCTTACCTTTGTATCACTGAAGCAACATAGAATTGGGACACATTTGGAAAAGGGAAGAAAAAATAAAGAAGAGAATAGGACCACACCAACCAACTGGCAACCTAGTGTCATAAACTCCCTTACTTTGCTGTTTCAAAGTAAGATAAAAAGAGATGAGTTCATGTTAGCACTATCACCTCTTTTCAAACCTATACTAATTCAAGAGAAAAAAAGAAGATGCTTTTCAAAACCTACCATACCTGAAAAAGTTCTTTATAAACTCAGATAGCATTTGGCATTGGTATCAAATAAATCCTAGTTGGAATGAATAAGAAAAAACAAATTTTGTCCCAGCATGGCAGTGCACACCTTTAATTCCAGCACTCCAGAGGCAGAGGCAGGTGGATCTCTGTGAGTTCAAGGAAAAGCTAGTCTAGGTAATGAGTTCCAGGACAAGTCAGGGGGGCTACAGGGAGGCCTTGTCTCAAAGAAAAAGAAACACATTTTGAATTTCAACGCCCAGCACTTATGTCCTTGTATTATGATGATTACCCAGGATTAACCTGTCCCATGACACAGAATACTGTACTGTACTTTTTTACACTCATTGGGCAGGAATTTCTTCAGCTGTGTACCAACATTTGTTCTGGTGGAAAAGCATTGTTGTAGTTTATAAGGAAGGAGAGGGTCACATCAATTGGTCTGGTCAATTTTTGTAGATAGTCCCCTTCTATTTGCTGGGTTTAACCTTTAAGTCAAAATGTATCTTCTGGATATTTATTTTATCAAAATAACTGGACAAATCAATTAATAAAATATGCACTATATTCTTAGACTCCCACATGAAACTGCTTTTCTTAGTCCAAGAATGCTTTTGTTGGGTTACTCTCCCATGTCCACAAGGACACACTTCCTTTATTCACTTGCCCTTCCACAGACTCTTTAATTAACAACTAAACAATGTAATGACCACTGCAGTGTTATTAGCTTGCTTTTAAAACACAGATTATAGAAATGCAACCTTCAACACGGGAGCCATGTTGGGACATTTCTATCCCCTTTGGCATTATATCTTGAGTTTTTACATATAACTGATGAGGTACCTTAAATCTGGTAGAACTTCTTCCTCAGAGACAACAGATATGTATTAAAGCATTTTCCTTTCTCTGAATGTATTCTGGGTAGTCACTTTTTAAAGAAAAGTCTTGGGTTTGTCCCTAAAAATATTTAAAATTCAAAATGCTTAATACACTTGACAGAAGATGCTTTTAAATAAGTTTCTGGTTCCTTATTCTTTCTCAATTAAAAAAAATCAGTGAAGTGGCCATTTCACTCACAGCTTCCTTCTTATTCAAATGTATTCTGAACTTTCAGTGTAGAACTAAGAGATTAATGCTTGAGCAGTTGTAAAGAAAAATAAAACTGCAATCATCATTTATCCCACGTTAGAAATAGAAATATTTGTGCTGAGATCCCTAAAGATGCTTTCATTAAATTTTGAGTTACTATTGCTTTGCAATCTTCAAACTGTATATAAAAAGAAAAACTCATTAACTGATTCTTAAAGTGTGGACAGAGTATTTACAAAATATCCCCAGCCCTTTTAGCATTATATAATCTAGGCAAAGTATAATTAGACATTTAATACTAAGACTCACTCAGCCAAAATACATTACCGTATCTCTAGCTTGTGCTCACTGAATTGTACTGATTAAACACGTTTGCATTTTCCACTTTGGAGCACATATTCTGTGGGCACTGGTGATTTCTGTATTGACCTATCTCATTTCATATCATTCACTCTTTCTTTCTAGACCTATAACTTATAGATATAATCCATCAAGACTTTCTGATAATCATTTAATGAATTAGCAGTTTGTTACTGCCTTTTTTTCTCAAAGAAATCAGATCTCCAATCAGGACCACTGTAGGTACTTCCGTCCACCCCAGATCATTTGGACTTCACAAAAGTTTGAGAACTCTTAAAGTCTAACTGAATCTTTTTCCTAAATTGGAGGATAGCACAGATATATCATGACACTATTTAACACCCAGACAGCCTAACAACAATAGCACAGATGGTATCTCCTGAATTTATTTTACTTTGGGAATCTCATTTTATTTTCATATATATTATTTCTGAATTTAGTATTTCATTCTTTTTTAGTCCTAAAGTAAAAAAAAAATTAGGATTTAAAGATTTACTTTTCAGTGTATGTCTGGTGTGTGTGTGTGTGTGTGTGTGTGTGTGTGTGTGTGTGCAATAACTCCAGTGTAATGTGAATGCCAGAGGTTAGCCTAATATATTTTCTTTCACTGTGCTCTACCATAGGTTTTTAGGCAGGGTCTTTCACTGAACTTGGAGTTCAGCATATGGACTAGACCATCTGCCAGTGATGTACCAGGAGCCCCCGTCTCTACCCACCCAGTGTTGAGATGACAGGCTCAGGTAATGCTTGGCATTACTTTGGTGCTCTGGATCCAAACTCAGTTCCTCATGCTTGTGCAGTAAGCACTTTACCATCTGAGCCATCTTCTCAGACCCAGGATTTCTGGTTCTTTTCTTCTTTCTCTTCCTCCTCCTCCTCCTCCTCCTCCCTATATGGTTATAATCACCACTATAAGGTAGTCTCTTATTTCTCCTCCTCCCCCTCCTCCTCCCCCTCCTCCTCTTCGTCCTCTTGCTTCTCCTCTTCCTCCTCCTGCTCCTCCTCCTCTTCCTCCTCCTGCTCCTCCTCCTTCTTCTTCTCTTCCCTTTCATGAATTATTTCGGCATGCCATACATGTATTTGATCACAGTCACCCTCCTCCCTCACCTCCTATCAGATACACCTCCACCACCCTGTAATATTCAGGCAACTATTATATCAATGGACATATCTTGCCAATCCAGTAGTTATTGTAGCCCACAGGGTTCACAGCTGGGTAAGACTGATAATTACTCTCCTCCTGTGGTAGCCTGCATAGTATCCCCCAGCAATGTGACAACTATGCAGTGGAGATGAGTTTCCAGGTTAGTAACAGCCTGATTCTTTTCACATTCTATGATCCAAGTATGTGGAGTCTTCAGCAATAGGATCTTATTATCAAGTTATGAAGGGTAACCAGGAGCAAGGTCAGTAACCAAAATTGTTTCTTTACATCAATTGTGAACATACTGTTTTTGTTACTTAAAAACAATTCCTAGTTCCATGCATTTACCTGGAAATTTTATGATTTTGTTTTTTTTATCATTAGTAAAAGTCCATTGTATAAATGTACATTTTCATTATTCATTCATCAATTGAGGGTATATAGATTGACAGTACATAAATTTGTTGTTAGTTTTTAATATGTAAATACTTTTATTGAGCTTTTGTAATTTCATACAACAGTTCTTAATCAAATTTAGACCCGCTCCCCATCTATGCCTCCTCCATCCTCCCATCAGACCTCATGTATTCGGCTATACATGTTAAGTTCTATCCATTCAGGGATTTGTGCCCAAATGACCTTTGGGGTAAATTTGGCCATTGAAGTCTAGTCAGCCCATCTAGAGAAACTATGTAAGGCATACTCTCCCTCACCCAGCAGCAATCAGTCTCTAATTGTTCTCAATCTACTGCAAGCTTGTCACTTATTTCTCTCCTCCCCCTTGGGCCCTTGTTTAACTAAGTTGGCATGGATCATGTGCTCGATGATACCATTGCCACAAGTTCACCTGTGCAAGCTTCCTGTGACCTGAAAGCCTCTGTTTCCCTTTGTTCATGAACCAGCCCTGGCTCTTCCACAGTGGTCCCTGAGCCATGGGTGGATGAGGTTCCATATAGGAAACCTATCCAGGGATACATACTTTACAGTCTCTTATTCTTTAAAACTTTGCCAGTTGTGGCATTCTGGGTGCATCACACTCTGGTATAAGTTGAGGAATGCATTAGTTTTCTCTCTACCCCTTGTTGTGCTGTGTTCCATGAGCCTTAGTTGTAGCAGTTCAACTCTTATGTGTGTCTGTCACCTAGTACTGGGCATCTCTCAGATCTATGTTCTCTGTGTCTGCCCAGATGTGCAAATTCTGTAGTAGCCTCCATCTGTTGCAAAAAGAATCTTCTTTGATGAGTGGCACATGGTATGCTTGTCTGTATATTTAGCATATGGTAAGAAATTTCATTGGTCTAAAGATATGAAAGAGATAGGGCTTTCTCTAGGATCTGTGTCCTCTCCTGCCATGTGTATTTGGCTGAGTTTACAGTGCCACCCATGAGTTCACTCCCATTGAAAGGGCTTTAAGTCGAATTAGATAGCTGTTGATTGGCCCCCAGATAACTGTGCCACTACTGCACCAATGGAGGTAATTTGCTGTGTAGGTAGTTATGGTTATTAGGCTTTAGGACTGGGTTGGACCATTGATTGACTTTCTCCCTTCAGTTTCCATATCATCATCTAGCTTTATGAAGGCTAAACTTGTTAGAAGGATTCCAGATCATTCTGCTCCATTTGCTCCAAGTACCATGTCCAAAGTATGTCCTGTCTTTAGTAGCAGGGTCCTATCTCTTAGTTCTGGGAGCTAACCAAGAGGCTTGGCAATAGCCTGTGTTATTTTAGGCATCTCCTGGACCACTGTCACCAACTACCAAAAGGGAAGTTTCTTCTGTCTGGCACTGAGTGCCTTACATTTAAAAAAAAAATTAGTGTGTGTGAATGAGCATGTAAGTCACTGTACACATGTGGAGGTCAGAGGACAATTTGTGGAAGTCATTTCTTTCCTGTAATAAAAAAGCCAGAAATAAACCAAAAAGCCATGGATACCTAATTTTTAACAACACACTAGAAAAAAGACAGCTGATTTAATAAATGATACTATCAAAACTGGGCATCCAGTTGCAGAATGAAATTAGGTATTTGGCTCTCACCTTGCACACATATAAAAGAAGTCTATTTGATATGATCAAAGATCTTAAAATCCAAAACATTGAAACTGTGAGAAGGAAATGTAAACAATTCAGAAAGAAGTCATGGGCAAGAACACTCTGAACAGAATCCTAATGTCACAAGATATTCCCCCAAGAATTAAGGAACATCATGAGGGAAATGAGAAAGGTTTGCCCAGCCAAGGAAACTATCAGAGTGAGGAGACAGCCTGTGTTCCTTGTCAAGTAGCTCCTAGGTACACATACGTACTAATGTTCAGACACTGTATGTGCATTTCTCATGGGGTTTCCAGGGCGTAACCTTTCCCTCTGGGTTTCTTAGCTCCCCCAAGATTCATTCACCTCTACTCTTTTTTCTCCCATTGGGCTGGCCTTCCTTGTCCCTCCCCAGTCCCAGCACCCCCATTCTCCCCACCCTCCCCCCAATAACGCCTGCCTCCACCGTTCTCCTCTCTTGACTCCCCCCCACGTACCATGCTACCAGTGGGGAGGTGGGGAAAGAGGGCGTGTTCCTTTTTTTCCTTTTTCTGTCCAGTCTCTTTCCATTTCAGATCACTTCAAATTCTTCCCGTATATTCTTTTCTGTCTTTGTCTTTGGATAGGGGCCCATACTCTATTCTTACCTTGAACATTTCTTACTTGTTTGGACATAACTATCTCCCCCAGTTTTTATGAATTTATAGAGTAGCTGACTTATGGAATTTTCATGCATGCTTAGTTTTGGATGCTGGTCCTTGTAGTTCCCCATCTCCCTGACCCAAATCCCTGGGCAAACCCTCCCACCCTGGGTATTCCCCCTTCCACTTCCACGTTATTTGCATTATATTTCCCTCCTCCCCCTCCTTCTTAAAACTTTTTGCCCCCTTTCATGAAACCCTTTCCAGTTTCCTGGCATTTACACACAGTCACTCCCGTGCAAAAACACATATACAAAAATAACAAGCTAGTGTCTGCTTAGGAGGGAGAACATTTAGCACTTGTTTATCTAAACCTGGGCTACTTATCCTTGATTGATATAACTATTTCAATTCCATTCATTTTCCTACAAATTTCATGCTTTTATTATTTTCCTTTATAGCTGAATAAGATCCACTGTGAATTTGTATTATGTTTTCATTATTCACACATATGTTGATGGAAATCCAGGCTAATTCCATTGTTTTCTTTATTAATAGAGTAATAAACATGGGCAAGCATTCCCTCCATAGGAGGATGTAGAGACATTCTACATACAGTGAGCTAGTTTCTTCTTCCTAAGCCTTGCCTTATCTCCTACCTATCCTGCTCCTTTGTGTAAAATTAGTATTTTGCAAATATTGCAAAAAATTCTCTGAATGTTGTCATCAGCAATAGTCGACTCTAATCTGATTCACATTGATGCTCATAAAATATTAAAGTTACTAATTTGGTCAGAGGGACATAAAGGACAGTTTTTGCTCCTTGCCCTCCTAAGTCAACTAGTTCCAGAGGACTATGAGCATCTCCCAAAATGTCCTGTAATTGTGGTGGGTCACCTGTCCTCTTGATCAAGGAGGCTGAGGAGACCCCACCAGATGGACTTGAACCAGTGACCAGTCTACAAAGAGGAGGGTCAACACAGAGGAATCATTTCCTCCATGCTTCCAAGCAAAGCCAGCCATGGTCTAGCAGGACTTTTGACTTATCTTAGCATACACAGAACTGCTAAAAGAAAGGAACCAGGGGCTCTTCCCAAACCCATGTCACCCCTGAGGAACAGATCCTCAAATGACTTTAAGAGTAAAAATAAATTGGTTTGTCTGGGCCAACTGTATGGCCTTAAACACCCAAAAGGAAAGTATAACCAAAGATTAAAGGGGCCAATGTAATTTCTTAAGAGTCCATAGGCATAGCTAAAGGCTACATAACAAGCAACAATGCCAGATGGAGATACCTCTTTTGAGCTGTTGGCCAGGGAGGCCCAAGGGACTCCTAGATAATAACCCAGCATAGAACTGGGAAAATGAACAGCAGACCCCAAACTTATCTAAAGGAGTATTGACAACTGATTGCTGCTACATGAGGAACAGCTCACCTTCCTAAAACAAAGACCTCTAGGTAGGCTGACTAGATTCACCAGAAGGACAAGTAGTGGGGAATGGCTGGGGGTGCTGACAACACAGCAGACAGTAGCAGGGATATCAGAGTATAAGGGCTATAGTGGGGGAGGAGGCTATGGGAGGGTGCTGTCGGGGAAGTGGGTGTATAGTTGAATAAGATGATTTGGGACATTCTCTGTGATATACACACACAGAAAAAAAATCAACAAATTAAAAAAATGTGTTATTTTGTGCAGGAAGCATAAAATTTTATGTCATTTTAATTAGTAGAGGTGATGAACATTACAATTGAAATCTACCTGATGACTTTATAGACATACACAAGCACCAAGGATCTGAGTGTAAAGTGCCAACTTCTCAGTGTTAGTAGCAAAAACAATGTCTTTCTGTAAGAAACAGTATATTTTAGAATGAAATGGAGATCTTTTTTGAGGGTTAAAAACTCATTCAATTTTATATTTTACAGGGCTTATATTGAGTTCAATATTCTATAACTGTATTGATTCAACAGTTAACCTAGAAATTTTTTAGCCACTTTTTAAGGAGCTGTGTCTTTGCTCTGGAAACTGTTATTTGGCATGTTAAAGCTGTAATGATATGCTTCTTCCAAAAAATTAAAAATAATATTTAAAAATGTAGGAAATAGCATATCTTGAAATGGAGATCTTCTTTAAAGGGTAAAAACTCATTCAATTTTATATCTTACAGGGTTTATACTGAGTTCAATATTGTATAACTGTATTAATTCAACTGTGAACCTAAAAATTTGAAGCCACTCTTGAAAGAGATGTATCCTTGCTCTGGAGTGTGTTCCTGAATATGTTAAAGCTGTAATGAAATGCTTCTAATCATGTGGTTATTAATTTTTTTTTAAAATTAAAAAAATAATTCTTCAAAGCATAAAAAATTCACTCCTTAATAATTAATAGACGTGAAAAACATTACCATTTAAATCTACCTGATGACTTGATATCCATGCTCAGATGCCAAGGAGTTCAGATAATATATAGAGATTAGAAATGCATGTGCAAACATCTTAGTGTCAATTGCATCAAAAATGAATTTTTCTGTAAAAAATTAAACCAACCACACCCTTAATATGAGTCCAATTATGAACCTCAGTGCTATAATTCTTTCACAATTTATACTTACAGGCTTTATTTTCAGATGGTTTCTTTTGTTCTTAGACACAACTAACTTCTATGTAAATCCAGAGGCCTTTTCAGTCTTCATCCTAGACCCTCATCCTGCTCAGCATAAAATCTTCTCAGCTATCACATACTACTGGATTAAAGTGTACTAGAGTTCATTTTATGATATTACCTGAGATGTCTCAGCCTCTTTTTTCTTTTTATCTTAGTTTATTCAAACTGAGGATGATCCATATTTTAAAGAAGGTATATTCAATATTTGCTTTCTCTGACTCACACTGGTTGGAAATTTGTTTTGAACCATATCCCATACATAAACACTATCAAACAGTGATGTGTGAATATATCTGGGTATAAATTGTGCAACACCTGTCATCACAGATAAGCCAAATAATTCACACATAACATTCTTAATTATAGAATGCCCATTAGGAGAGTGTTTTAAAATCATTGAGCAAGTCCTAAGTTTGCTGTCACTAACAAGAAAATGAATGTATCTGAGTAGTAAAACTTCATTAATTTTTAAAATTATTTTTATGTGTATGAGTGTATTGCCTGAATGTATGTGAGTGCACCTGTGTCATGCAATGCCTCAGAGATCAGAAGAGGGTTTCAGGTTCCCCTGGAACGGGAGTTAAGGACAGTTTGTAGCCATCACATGGATCCTGGGAATCGAACCTGGGTCCTCTGCAAGAGCAGGCAGTGCTCTTAACTGCTGAGCCATCGCTCCATCCTCAACTTCATTGATTTAAAAAAAATTAATTACAAAGCTTAAAGGAAAAAGGGGAACATCAAAGCAGTGGTTGTTTGACACCACATTTGGAAATCTAATGCACCAGTGTCTGGTTCAACAGAAGTAGTTGCAGTTCTCAATGAGTAACCAAGGTACTCGCCAGCTGTTAGGTCATAGCTTTTCATTTGCTGCATTTCCTTTTTGAAACTAGTTGCTCACAAATGTAGTTGCCTCAAAAGCTGTGGTATGAATGAGGTAGAGTGAAAACATAGGACACATAAAATTCTGGAAAACGACATGGTCAATGTTTTCTTTAAAATGGATGTCCGATTGCAACTCCATTCCATTCGAAAATTCATAGTTAATATGTTTATATGAACTGAAAGTAGAATCAGAAGTACACCAAAATATTGACTGTTTTTTTTTAAAAGCCCATGAAATTCTTTTCAAATACTCATTTTAAATTGAAATCAAGGCCATGTGTTTTTGCTAATTACAGGACTACACTTAGCTAACATGTTGAAAGACATAAGGTTGCTTTGATTAATTTGAGCCTGCCATAATTCCAGTTTCATTTGAAATGCTGTCATGAGTGAAACATAGTATTGATACATTGATTTTCACCTGGAAGATAGTTCCCCAGTTCATTTAAATATGAGTGCTTAAATCCACCAAAAATTTTAAAACTCTATGCCAATTTCATTTTCAAACTCTGGCACAAATTGTGTTTATAAAGAAATTGATAAAATGTGGCAAATTAAGGAATCTTTTCAAGGTTTGACTTCAGCTTAGTTATCTTATTTCTGAAAAACTGTGATGCTCCAAGGTCAGAATTAGGACTCTGAAGAAAGTCCTGCATTTGAAGAGAACACAATCTCTCTGCTCTTGTGGAATTCAGTCATGATAACAATTTGCACGACATTGTCACTTTTTAATGTTTTCTACATAAATTTTATTGATGTACTATGCAATGATTCTTCATTAAACATGGATTTTGGGGGGCAGATGCCCCCTCTCTTATTAATTACAAGACCCTTCTCTTACCCGTCATTTCTGCGACACCATCAGAAGCTACATCAGGTATGTTAACGATGAGTGCAGAAAATTACTTCAATCTGTATTTCACTGCTTCATATAAATCACTTGATTTTGTTGTGTCATTCAATGGCAATAAGAAGTCATTCCTTCAAACACTGAACTTTTCATCAACACTTCTAATAAAAACTATTGTTTAGTCATATTTGGGGCATTCAAAGCTTGAACTATAAAATTAGTGCCTCTCTCTGTAAACTTCTTTTGATACATTTTCCAGTTTCTTCAAGTTGCCTGCATAGAGTGTGATAAGAAACTGATTTTGAACACACCCACCCCCCCTCTCTTTTCAGGACACATTACATTTTGCATGTTCTCCACATACTGCTCAATGAATACAGAATCAGTAATGGTTTATATTTTTTATTATAAAGCAGATTTTCCAATATTTATAATCTGAGTTGCAATTTTAAGAGAAAAATAATGTTGAGAAGACAGGCATTTATTCAGTCCTTCAATTTTGCCTTTACAATACAATCCTTGAGATGTACAGACTTTGTCAGCATGTTTTTATGTATAATGCCTTTCCGAATTATAGTCTTTGAAGATTTACACATATTCTCTACAAATTAAGCCAAATGCTTTTTGATACTTTGACCAAAATTAGTCATCTCTCTATTTTCATTGAAATATCTTCTTTCAATCTATAATTTTTTGAGGAGTTTTGTGTTAGTCATACTGAGACTAAAAAGAAGGATGTATAAGTTTCTGTATTCATTCTTATTGCAAAAATTAATTGAGAAAAAATAAAAAGCAAGGCTTGGGCCCTTGCACACTGCATCTGTTAGTGGCATGTGCAGGAGAAGGCTGACTCTAGAGAATGGCAGGCGGTGTGCATAGCATGTGTGAGGTGTAGAAAGATGTACCCTCAATAATCAATGACAAGACTTACCTGTCTTCTAAATAGCATGAAATATCTGTTGTTTGCAATGTTACGTTAAAACATTGACAACAACTGTGTTTTGCAAGCCAACTCAGCAAGCGCACATGTAACATAGATGCTGCCAATCTGACTGTCTGCACTTGGAAGATAGTACCCTGGAAGCCACACATGTCTACACACAGCTGGAGCACGCATCATTTCTTTAATATGACATTATGACACTATATTGTCATCCACAGAGTTTATGCTCAAGAACCGTGCATCTGAGCTATAACACAAACAGAACCCCATGTGAGAAGTAAGCTTGCAACGTTGTGTTGGGCTACCTTCATAGCTGTTATGGGCCACTTGTGTCTTGTGGGCTGTAGGTTGAACACCCCTGTAGCCCGAAGACTGGTATTTCTCTGAAGTTCTCTTTAAGGACACAATATCTGATTAAAAATGAATAGTTTACATGAAAAATAATTACAAGAAATTGCATATGTAGTAAGACTGGAAAAAATATCTAAAAATCCCAAACAATAGTCTTACCTTTTTCTTGACCCAATTCCACATTTTTCTTTATATTTTAGCTATGTAATGACTGGTTGCATGAAGACAGCCCTTTCTACAGAGCACATGGGCATGCAATCATGTTCTATGTGGTTTCATCATTTTGCTGTATCAGAAGAAGCTTAACTTGTGGTTTAGTCTGAAATCAAAGGACATTGTCAGGAAAGATGTGCTGATGTTCTCAGACATGACCCGCTTCAAAGGGAGATGAAACGTGCAGCCTCCTTGACAGGCAGATTCACACTGATGTAAGGCAGGTAGTGAAACCAGATAGCAAAGATGATAAACAAATCCCCGGCCTTAGAGTCCAACCAAAACTCAAGAAATGAAGGGTAATGATATGTTAGAATTGTAGGTTTTCATTACTATGAAAGTATCTTCCACTTGACATAATTTTTCAAACCTGTATCACAGAGAATAAAATATTTTATTTGTGATTCATTTGCCTGATGATGCAGAACTTTCTCCAGGTTGCCTCTGTCTCACTACCATCCATACCTCTTCATCTTCACTCTCCAAACATTTCCTTAACTGCGTGTCAATGTGCTTGGATACTGTGATCAGATCTTCAGCACGATCACTTGATGTCATACAACTGACATCCTAGTTAACTAATAGGAGATGGGACATTATTTTTACCATAACTCACTTATGGTAGGACATTTTACAAAATTCATAAATAGATAGCAATGTATACCTCTAAGCTGTATCAAGGTATAAAAGATCATCCTAGCCATATCTCTAAGGATATGTGAACTCTTCATCATCAAAGGACAAGACATAAAACATGAGAGATTATAAAGTGGGGGTGAGAAATTTGAGCCCATAAATATTTTATTGAAAATCTTAGCTTATTTTACTAATATGTATACCTTATATATATGTATTATTAGCTTATATTGCTAATATGTATACATATGGGCTATGCCCTGGTCCTCCCAGGGTCCTTGTGGTGAACTGTGCCCTTGAGGATGGTGGCTGCCTCTGCTGTTTCCCTCCCACTTAGACGGCAGCTATTTCTGATTTAGAATATTGCAACATCTTCCTACCTGTTATCTCTGCTCTTTGGGCTGTCTTCCCTCCCGTCTGTTTTCACTAAGCACTGCCTGTAAAATTACCATTTGAAACTCCCACCTGATCTAGTGGTGGTATTTCGGAGTAGAGGAGTGTGACCCCTGGAGAGAGCGCCATGTGCCATCACTCACTTACACCCGCTTGATTCCACATAGCATATTTATCTTCTGTGGGCCTTATTTGTAAAATGAGGATAGCTGTTTGGATGATCAGAAGATCTCACACATAAAATAGCAAACACTCCTGCTTGGGATCAAGACACCTCTTCTCTCTAAGGAGCCCTCTGTATTGTCTGATTAGCTAAGCAATGGAGACTCCAAAATAATCTTTCTCTTTCTGTCTACCATGGTTTCTCTCGGCTTTGGCCCCACTAATACACTCAGTGCCTCCAGTAGTCCAACTAAGCTATTCTTACTTTATCATATACCTTGTCCTTTGTGTGGCAAAGCTCTAAGTGGCTTGTAAGGACCTGTCAGTATGTACATCACTTCACAGTCCTTGACCACACAGTCATGTATATACTTTCCACATTGTTTTGATAGATGGTTTTCTACATCCCTTAGGAATTGCTGAAAAACTTAAGGCGATGTACTAGTTATTGTTGTATTAATCCTTAAGAAAAAAAAATTCAAGATTTATTTTTACTTTTTTAATTTATGTATGTTTGTGTGTGTGTGTGTGTGTGTGTGTGTGTGTGTGTGTGTGTGTGTGTTTGTGTATACTACATGTATGTGGGTGCCTGGGAAGGGCAGAAGAGGATAATGAATCCCTTAGAGCTGGAGATGCAGGGTGATAGTGAACTGCCTGACCGGGTGCTGAGAGCCAAACTTGGATCCTCTGGATGAACAACAAACACGTTCACCTTTGAGCCATCTCTCCAGGCCCTGCATTATTGTACTTCTAAGCCTCCCATAATGACCACCATTGAATAAGATATCATACACGTGGATGGAGTCAGATTAAACCCCAGGTGTTTGTTACCCATTTTTATTCTTTTGGTATTTTTACTCTTAGTTTTTAGAAGTGGTAGGCTGCATTAAATAGATCATTTCCAGAACCAGACAATGAAAAGTCAATCTTATTCTTGAAATTTTATAGCGAGGGAGGCTTTCCTCTTAAAATACTTGATTCATATTTTTCTCTATTTTTTAAAGCTAACTGGAATTTAGTGAAATATAAACCCATAAGTGATTACTGAACAGGACAAAGAACAAGTGGAAAACATTCATTATTATACAGCTGTTTATTTTAAAATAGTTTGTCTTGGTGTTAGAAAATTTTAAAAGCATTGAATAGAAATGTTTTCCTCCCTGATTAAGGTTTAGGATATATATAAGAGGCATAATGATTTATTGTGCTTTTAACTGGTAATCATTTTCACCAACACTGAAGAGGCTTAGCAGATATATTGAAAATTATATCTATGTATTGAGATGCATCTTCTTATACTGCTAATACATGTATGTGTTTTGCAGTGTTACTGTATGACGCCATATTACAGTGATGCCTGAATAAAGGTAGCCTGGCTCTGAGCATCCATGTTAGCGAAGGGGAACCTGAAATGCTCTGAGCACCTGTTCTTTCAAAATTCTCTCAGAACAGTGCCCCCAAACAAGAGCTCGGCTCACTCTTCTTTTACTGTAAGAGTGCATATATGCAGATACAGAATTCTAGTTCCTCACAGCTTAGTGAACAATCAGCTGCCATCTGGATGTGGTACAATATGCATACACCTATGTGAACCAGCACTCACAAGGTCATCCATGTGACCATGTAAATGGGCCAATTTTGCCATTTAAATTTGGCATATGCTTTCAGAGGTGTTCATTATTCAAAATACCTGTTTGTCCAAATCTATTAAGCTTTAAAACTACATTTTAATGGCCCCTTATATCTAAGCCCTGTTTAATATGGCAAATGCTTCAGAACTACTTCCAAACACCATTAAATCTCATCACTAATGACTAATAACAGGAATGAAATTAGCACCTGTCTCAGCTGCTTTCCATTTTGGATTGCATTTAATAAATAGTTAAGAAAACCCTGTGTTGCTAAACATTACGGAGGCCATTTGCATTCTGATTGTCAATGAGTTCTTACATTTTACAGCCTCATACAGTCATGGACAATGGTGTAGGACTTAAAGGCATTGGCTGAAATTCCTCACCTGAATTTAAATCCATGCACATATCTTAGAATTTAATCAACTTTTATTGCAAGATAACAGTTTATTTAATACAGAGATTGTTCTATGATTTTAGATTACTAGAGGATGTCAGTGGAGTGAGAGGAAATTTTCTCACAAACACATCCTTAGATTACACTAACTTAAAAATAGACAAGAGACAATGATCCCTAAAAATGGAAAAGACCTTTAAGAAGTGTGGGTCTTACTCTGCCCCTTCTTTGTGTGCCTTTGACCAGTACTTCCCCCCAAAATGCTGGCAGAGTGAAAATGAGGTGATCAGACTGGCAAGAAGTTCAGCACGGTCTGTACCAGAATCAGTAACCCACTAGGTTTAACAGGAATTGTAGATTTTGAGAACATAGTTATCATCCTGTCCCTGTACCAAAATCATAAGGAAAAAGTATGTAAATAGAAATATGGCAGAAAAATGCCAGGACTGGTCCTTAACCCTAACCCTAAACCTAAGAGAATCAGAATCCAGAATCAGTAGCCCACTAGTATTAACAGGAATTGTGGATTTTGAGAACACAGTTATCATCCTGTCCCTGTACCAAAATCATAAGGAAAAAAATATGTAAGTAGATGTATGGTAGAAAAATGCCAGGACCGGTCCTTAACCCTAAAACTAACCCAATTCCTAAACCTGTCCTTAACTGGGCTCCGGTTTAACTACGGCATATAGAGTGTTTTTCTCTATCCTGCCCACTCTAATGTTATATTCATATTATCATCTGCGTTGGGATTTGGAGCAGCTGAGCTCTAGATTTGCTGCCACTAATCACAAATAGCTGTTCTTTAGTGGACTTATGTAAAAATATCTCAAAATGCATCAAAATGCACCTCTGAAGTCTACCGGCCTGAAAAGATTAGGGAAGCACCAGAAGGGGGCAGCAGAGCAGTGATTTAGAGACCAGAGTGTGCAACCTGCATTAAGTGAAAGCCCCGTTCTCCATTTTTGTAGCTGGTATCAGAGTCGCAATCGTACATTTTTCTCAATATAGGAAACATATTTAAGAGACCATCAGTGAGGTCTAAATGATAGATTGACCAAAGCAGAATGACAAAGATACAAACATGGGTTCTTCCTGGCAAATAATGTGGAAGAAAGATGAAAGGAACATGGAGAATATCCAGGCTCTTAAAACTATGCTTTCAGACCATTTTAAATATGCTTGAAAGAACCCATTAGGGAGTCTTTTAAAATTCCAGAGAAGATGAACTCTCGTATTGAAATAACCAATTAATTCCATCCAGGCCATTAGGAATGAATTAAAGGTCATTATTGTAATTGCACAGGTTCAAAACAAACTCTTCACATTTATCATCTTTAAAGTCCATTTCGGCTTTAAAAAAGCACAAAACCTATGGTTCTGTGATCTTATGAATCCCTTAGAGAACAAATATTGCAGTTTGCAAAGAACCCTAGCCCACCCTATTCCTTTTTAAAGGTATGATCCCTTTATAACCAGCACAATTAACTGAAGATATTTTTATAACAAAGTAAAGATCTTTCAAAACTCAGCTGAAATCTATACATCTCTGGAAATAAACATAGTAATAAAATGACAGAGGAAGAAAAATCATTTCATGCCATCCCTGGAAAAAATCTGTAGTAAGATTTAATAGTAGAAATTATATAGACTATTTACCATCGAATCACGTTATGACCTTTCAAAAGTAAAATCCAATATATCCATCTGCTGTCTCCTTTTCTTTTTGTAAATCCATTGTGTTCAGTAAATCTGCAGTCAATAGGATATGTTCAGACTGAAGGGTGGTACTAGGTAGGAGGTGGTGTGTGTTTCCACATGTAGGAGTATAGATTTGTCTTTGTTCACTTTGTATTCTTCCAAAATTTATTCATCACATAGTGCAACACTCAGTAACGTTCTCGGTAAAACTGAAATTTGCAGTTCGAACAGATACATTAGACAATTAGCTTTCAAACAGCAGGAAACAGGACTTAATTGGATGAATGAATATTTTGTGTGATTTCTACATAATCATAGTTTACAACAGATAATATACATAAAGAATTTGTTATTTTACTTAATTTACTATTGTAAATTAAATAATTAATCAAAAATTACACTTAGTAAACTAGTATGAATTTACAGTATGATACCAAGCTATAAATAAAAATGTTTAAATAAGAGCAGATTCACCAAGGGGAGTTACCTGACTTACCCCTGCTGCCCTGTAGTGGGCAGCAAAGCCTCAATTTGGTTTTAAGATTTATCAGAGAAAAAAGAAACCACTGAACAACAAAGCGAACCAATGTAGAAACAGCAGACAGGTGACATTCTTGGTTGGGGTTGCTGAAAAAACAGGTTTACAGGGGGAGCGGCAAGCCAGCAGCAACAACAAGAGGCAGAGGAGGGAAGAGAAGGAGGAGGCTGTGTTTTATAACCTATTTGAATGGTATTTTCATGTTTAGAATGGAAAAAAAGTCAGTACGCTACAAAATAGCTTCTTTTTAAAGGGTAAGCCACATGTGACATGATAGATTCAATTTTAGGGAGGAGAGCTAAAAAGCAGACAGTCAGGATGCCCCCCCTCCACTCCCCCAATGAAATTAGAGAACTGTTAGGAAGAGGTGGGGTGGGAGGAGGGCCCTTCTGCTGAAGAGTCTTTGATTCCTCAAGGCTCAGAGATTATTTGAATTATTTTAGTTCTTCCACAAATTATAAAACACACACTGGTGCTTTCCTTCTGTTTGAAGCCAATAATACAAAGGAAATCTATCCAGGGAGATTTTATTATAAGAGAGATTTCAGAGGCCAGGAGGTTTTGATCACCTAAAGCTCCCATGTGTGATAAATTCCAATTCAATTAAGAAAATTTAATACCCTAAGTAAAAGGTTGATTTCTTTCCCCTTTAATGACGTGTCCCAGCCTTGACCGCAGAAGAAAACAGTAAAAGAAGAAATGTTTTGAAGAAAGCAGTTTCTTGTTTGGGTTCATACATACCCTGTGAGCTTGTATGATGTCCCGTGCACGTCCACACTTGGTTAGAGGAGCAGACTCGCTCTGCATATATGTAAAGGCAGGTCATTCTGCTGTGGTTTTGTGTTAAGGCTTTTTCCATGGGGGATAAGGATTGGTCCTGAAATGTTTAGACTCGCATTTCCTTTTCAGATCCAACACACAGTGCCATGAAAGTATAAACAATACAAAGTGCCCATGTTAAAGACTAAATGTATGTAAAATTCAGAGAGCTATGGGACCCAGCCAACAGGAAAACACTAGATGCCTATTGCCTGTCAGATCTGTTCAGGATGATGGAATATAAAAATAAATTCTGCCATGTAATGTGCATCAATTCATGAAAATATTTCGGAAACACTATTGACTTCTGAGTGAGGCCATTATTAAAATGAAGCTTCTGTTTGTGTTTCTGTGTCATATTTTTGACTCTGATGAAGAACATGGAGGAAGAGTTAGGTGGTTTCAGAAATACCTTGCTAGTGTTAGACATTAGCCTGTGGTGGAAAAAGGATACTATCTGAAACACAACTAAATTTGGTTATCACACTGCCTAAAATGTTGTAAAACAAGTAGATCTGCCCAACCAGCTTTCTGTGTCCATTCTCCATCTTTAACTGAATGCTTTTTTTGCATCATATCAGTAACCTTGTGTATTTTATCTATGGGATTAAAATATAACCTTTTAACAGTAGTCAATGAGAGTTATTTTGTAGCATTTCAGTGGTACCATTTTATGATAGAAAATACAGCCAGATTTCATTCTTCTGTTCTTTTATCAAAACTTAAACTATTATGTTTTATTCTATGAATAATGAAACTTGGAATTTAGAACTTGGAGTTCTAAATTCCTGCTAGCATAAAGGTGACATCTGTTACTCAAATTATAGTTGTCCTACATTTTCATTTTCTTCGTGTCTTTCATCTCTTCCTGTCTTTGACTTTTGTAAACGTGTTCTTCTCTCCTCTCTCCCACCCACCTTACTGTTTGTCTCACTCAAAATGCTGCCTAAACTTCTCTTTTCTTTATGAAAAGTAAGTATATGGGAGAGAAAACTTAAGGTGACCTGTGACGAAGGGAAAATTAACAGAGAAAATTAGTGTGCTGGTGTATTAAATTCTAGATCTTAATATTTATTTCTAATTTTTGTGCCATTATTCTTAGCTATTTATCCACAAACAAAAAGGCCACAAAATACGAGGTATGACTGGAGTAGAAACTAAGGTGACAGTCATTACGTACCAGTGTCCCATGTCCATATGTCATTTATTCAGTGAACGTCTACCGGGGAGCTAATCTGCAAGCATTTCAAGTTTGATGAGCAGACACTCTCTCCCACCATTTGGCTACTATCAGTGTCCACAAATAACACACTAATACTTTCTCTTACTGAAATAGCATGCTTTATAAAATATTCTGTTTAAATAAACAAGGAAAAACAATATGATTTTGTGATTAAAATAGAAAGTTAATAAAATCAGTATTATAGTGGGACTCTGCTGTCAAACACTGTCTATGCAGTGGTCTTTTAAAGTTCAGTCCAGTTCTCCTGGGTCCCTGTGCTTTGCCTCCATGTCTGTAGCATTCTGGAGTTTCGGACATTCTCCTCCCCTGGTTTAAAGTCTGGGGCTAAAACCTTCCTGTTAATGCATCTGGGTGTCACAGAACTTTAATCCCTGAATTGGGAGTCTCTCTCTCCCTCTCTCTCTTTTTGAAGCAATCAAACCTTGTTTATTTAATGATTTATTTAATCTCTTCTGCCAATGTTGACAAAATTCTTCAGATAACCAATCTTTTCCCTTAAACACAAATGCAGTAGTGAAATATTTTGAAATGCCTGTTAAGGCCCACTGGGCTGTTAATGTCCCCAGCCGTCCCCCAGTGCAAGTCCATCTACTAAGTATAATCAGCCTATCTAGAGACTCTTGTTTTAGGAAGATCAGCTCTTCTTCAACTAGCAGCAATCAATTGCCAACATTCTTTCAGATAAGATTGAGGTCTGCTGTTCATTTCCTGAGTTCACATGGGACTTGTGTATGCTGACACCATTGCCATAGAATCATATGAGCAGGTTCCCAGGAGCTCGTAGGACTGTTTCCATATGGTCATGCACCTCCTCCCTGGCTCTTACAATGTTTCAGTCCCCTCTTCCGAGATGGTCCCTGAGCCTTGGGTGGGTGAAGTGTAATATAGGGGTCCTATCCAAGGACCATCATTCAGCAGACACTTGATCTCTACACTTTGACTACCTGTGACTTTTTGTGTTCCTGGCCCTCTGCTGCATGAGGGAGCTTCACTATTGAGAACTGAGGATTCATTAGTGTCCTCTTCATTATCCCTATTCTATGATCCATGAGCCTTAGGTGTAGAGGTTGCATTGCAGATGTGTCACTTGGGCCTGGGAAATTCATAGACAATGTCTTTGTGTGACCAGTTGTGGTACTTGATAATAGTCTCTGATGTGGTGCAAAATGAGCTTCTTTGACGAGTGGTGACTGAGATCTTTGTCTGTAAATATAAAGGGCTTTGGGAGGGTGTCAGTGGGGACAGGGGTATAAAGATGATTAAGATTACTTGAACTGTCTTGTATGGAATACACAAAAAATTCAATAAAAAGAAATATATTTAAAATGTATTAATAATTTCAAAATAATTTTAATCTTTAATAGTTTGGAATAGGCATGTGAGACATAAACTTAACATAAACTTCTGTGTTTCATCAGTCTTTGCAGATAGATGCATTATAATCATCTATACCTTCTAAATTGCATGGTATACAGTAGCAATCAATAAATAATTGTCTATAATTTGGTGAAGTAAACTGATCATGAATTAGAAAAGAGCAGTATATGCACATCAATTAATTTGAAGGAGAAAAAAGAGGATAGTGAATAGTTATAAAATTATTGAAATGGTGATATTAGAGCAACTTGACAGAGAAAGTTTATGATGTGCTGGTTTCATTAAAATTATTTTAGCTAATTTAGGCTGTGCTATAATGGCTTAAAAATATTCTTAATTACTACGAACTAACAGAAAACTTGTAAAAATTCTAAAAAAGTTGATCTCTGCTAATTACCTAGTTTTCCTTAATGCTAACTGGTATCGCTGTAATCATATTTCTTAGTATAGTTAGATGACATTGTTACAATACTATTAAACAATCTACAGACTTTACTGAAATTTTGCCTGGCTTTCTGTGAATATCCTTTTCTTATTCCAATATCCAAATAATGTTTCAGGCCTAATTTCTTTGTTTCATTAGTTTTTGCTAATGTTTGTTAATTAAGTTTATTGTTGCCTTTTATAAACTTGAAACACTTGAATAGTGTACACTTTTTAGAATGCCCCTCATTGAGGCATTTTTAAGGAGGCTATTACAGAGATAACATTGTGTCCATGTCAAGGAAGCAGATTGGGGGTTCGTAATATTGGTACATTGAATGTCAAGATTTTATACCATATATTGCCAGTTTTCCTTAATAATTAATAAATGCACTGGGAGACAAACTTGGGGACTATATTTCACTCAGTGATTTTCTCCTTTGCTGTGATTTCATGCCCACAACAGTTACTATGCTGTCTTCTAGGTGGCAATTTTTTTTTCATCTTGCATTTTCTGTTTTATTCTAATGAGGCTTATCACTACAAAATATTACATTTTAATA
>NW_008351881.1:1919236-1959144 GCF_000622305.1 Nannospalax galili | reverse complement strand
TATTTATTTATTTTTTAAAGTTGTTTTAAGAAATATTTTACTTGTTTATTTTTATTTTATGTGTATGAGTATATTGCCTGCATGTATGTAAGTGCACCCATGTCATATAATGCCTGTGGAATCAGAAGAGGGCATCAGATCCCCTGGAACTTGAGTTATGGATGGTTGTTTGCCACCATATGGGTGTTGGGGATCAAACCCCGGTCCTCTGAAAGAGTAGTCAGTGCTCTTAACCACTGAGCCATATCTCCAGCCTTGATAATGTATTTAATTTTTAAAATATTGAACACTAATAGCAGAAATTCACTGTTCTCCCTCCCCTTTTCTCTTACCCTGCAGATTATTGCATGCAAGACTTTGCATGCTAAGCACAGATTCTACCACTGAGCTGCACCCTTGGTTTGTTATTTTCCAATTTTGTTCCTACTTATCATCTAGAAGCATTTTGGTATGCTTTAGAAAAAAAAAGAGCTAGACTGTGCTGGAGTTCCTCCTCCAGAGGCACTTGTCAATGCAGTTACACCCCTGTGAACAATGCCTTAGCCAAGTTCTGCCCAAATCAAGAAATATTGCCAATAAAATCAATGAGATAAAAATCAAATGGTCTTTAAATGACAGTAATATACATGGTCATACATTTGAAATGAAATTTTCTTTATATTTTCAGTGCAGACTCTGAGGGAGTCTGATCAATTACATCTGCTAGTCAAAGATCTAAATATTATATCTTCTAATTAAAAGTCTTTGAAATAAGATCTGCCATGATAGTTTGATAATGTGTTGCTACAGATTCATTGTGAAATTTTCTCTCAGATTTACAAAGAATGTGTGAGAAACGAATGAAGAAAGAAGTAAGGTGATTTGTGATTCTAGAGTACAAGATTAGAATAAAGTCCAAGTGTTCTGTTAAATATAATTATGGATGCTGTGATTGAAAGTTTATTGACACCAAAGAAACAACAAAAAAATAAAAGCTTAAGTAATACTACATTAACTAAATTTATCACTGCAGTTTTCTATAACATATTCTGCAAATTTCAGCCATTTCTCTGATTTGACTAAGCATCAGAGTTTGAGAAAATATTCTACAAATGTGTCAGCTTCCTGCTCGATACAGTTATACCTAGACTGTGACCCTTAAAGCTGAATGCATTATGTGTGAAAGTATAGCTAATTTTGCTTTCAGAGAAATGATTATGAACTAGCTTCGGTCAATTTATAGTAAAACGTTTGCATGCATTTTTAATTTTTGTGAATATGTTTGGTGGCATATTAATGCAAATTATATTGTGTTATTTTGAGACTCCTATGTTTATTGTTTGTCTTATCACAGAAACAGAAGGAATTTTCTCCCTATTATCTATAATTGCTCATGGATTTACCGCTCAATGCTAGCAAATGACTTGGTCAGCTGCCGTCAGCATCCATTTGTTTATGCATTGAGCTTATAAATGCTATGGGTAATTATACTCTTGAGCAAACCAATTTTCTTTTGAAAAGGAGGAATCACTACCTTCGTTTGAGACGAAGTGGTAAAAATGTGATTTAACTACTTCCAACGCTTTGTCAAGATACAGAGATTAAATCTTTGTGGGGGGGCGGGGCATGCAGCGGAAGGCAGGGCCACAAGAGAGGAGGAGATTCTTCGCTTGTTCTCATTCTTAGGGAGTCTTCGGACCCTTCCAGCTGTATGCTATCAGTTTAATAAAATTATAATTAAAATATGCACTTAATTTAATCATAGATTCTTCCCACACCAGTGTCTATTCCTGAGAATTCCCATTGTCATCACTTCACATTACATTTTAATTTGTTAGTTCCTCAGGAAGAACAGCGTTCCCAGCATATAAAGGATTGCTCGTCATGACTCAGTAGGCTAACAAAGCTTTTGTTGAAAGGGGAAGTGTAATGAAAAAAAAAAAGGAAGATTCTACTTCTTCTAGTTAAATTATTAACTCAGATATTTCATGCAAGAGAGAAATTGGAATTGTTTCTCACTGCGCTGTGCAATATGCTTACTTTGAAAGTCAGTTAAAAGAAAGACGCAGAATGCACATCTCATAATTGGGGAAGCATCGTTCGGAAATACATGTGCGGAATCTAAAACAAAGAGCTTGGCTTTTACAAGGAAGCTTTAAGAATGCCTTTGCCAAGAGAGTACATTTAATATCATTCCTTTTTTTATTCTTTTAAAACCCAAAATCATCACTGTTAACCTGGGAGGAGTTTAAACCAAATGGTTCCGTACAACTACAAACATGGAATAGTAAGTCTCATGGTGATCTGGTTATTTACCTTGATGTATTTAAATTATTTGCCTTCATGTTTCAAGATCCTGCATAATGTAACTCAGTCAATAGGTATTTATGAATTATTTACTTGTCAAATAGTAATAACTTCCAAGGCAGAAGATATATGGGCCATCAAGCAACAAAATGACTTGATATTCTGAGGATTTCCTGAGTATTCAGGGTACAATTTTGATTTCAAAATGTGGATCACTTGTGATACAGCTATTTTGTGGCAATAAACTGAGAGAATATTACAATGAACAAAGTAGAACCCAGACCTGCCCCGCTACCCATGTAAAGGTTTTGTGTAATTTGAGTAACCGAGAGAGCTAGTTGTGAGCATCATAGAAGTTTTTCCCAAATGCAGCCAAGTCAAGAGAAGATCTTACTGAAGTAGATCTTACAGTTCAGAGCCAAATGGTCTACTTTTTAATCTGCTGTTAATAACCCGCATATTCTTGGTAATTCTTGAACTATCTCAGTCTTGGCTTCATCACATGTCTACTGGGAGGCTTAGAAAGTACCCATTTTACATCTCCAGTAACAAATTTATAATTTTACCTTTGTTTTAAAATTTCAAACTTCTCAGTCTTTTAATGATGGAAATGCATTCCTTCAGTCATTAGACCAGGCCTTCAGTGAGCAGTCGTTGAAATTCAGACTATCATTAAGTATTCTGAAGGAGTAAGAGATGCTGAAAGAGATTTATTAGATTGGATTACATGAAGTGGTCTGGGTAGTCATGACTGCCTCAGAGAGGCAGGACACCTGGGAGCTGCTCAGTCTATTAGGCCTCAACAGTCCCAGCCTGGCACTAAGAGCCTGGAGGATTCCTGTGGTGTAGTCTTCAGTTTACTTTGGAAGCCCAATGAACCTGGGTTCTGAAGGAATCATCAGTAATAGTAACCATGGCAACAAAGTAGGTGAATTTGCCAGTAAGACCTGACCAAGAGGATCACTCATAGGTGTTCCCAGTGGCTTAGCTTTTAGTTGATTGCAGCTCCAGTCAAGTTGACAACCAAGATTCACCATCACGACATGAAGGAAACCTTCATCTCCTTAGCCTTATAAATTATAGTTTTATGGATGGCTTCAAGATACATAGAAAACAGTATTTATTACAATATCCCCACCTTCATATAATCACACCTATTGTGATGGTATTATATTATAAAAACTCCTGAAAGAACATAACCCAAGCAATCACTGGGCGCTTATAGCTGCTTTTGAAGAAAGGGATTCAACTTGAGACCTGATGAAAAATGGCCATCAATAATAGGATGTAGTAGCCAGAGATCTAAGTGTCTTCTAGATAGGAAAGGGATGCTGTATCCATGGAATTTCAACAATATGTTTGGCTAAACAAGACCTAAAAAAGAATGACTACAACAGTTGTCATGCCAACATGGATAAGTACGCAAGGCCCCAGAACTATGGGCAGCCAGTGAGTGCTGATGGATGGAGGATTAGTTTTCTTTAGGCAGGCACTCCTGATAGCTTACCCAGTTCAAGTACTCATCTCTAAATATGTGTACATTCTACCAACACTAACTGCAAACTGGAGCTGTGGTCCCCTCCCATGAGCTGGAGCTGCCATCCTTTCACATGAGTCTGGAGCTTTGATCCCCAACCAGATCCATGGTTCCATATTCCTTTTGTGGTAGTTGGTGGTGTAGCAGGTTGGAGATGGAAGGTTTCTGGAAGTTGGGCAGCACTTCAGCCTTTCATGAGCGACTGAAATCCTCATAACACCTCCCCCTAGGTCCCATTTTGTGCATAGCAGTGGCTTTGCCTCCTTGTTGGGCTTATGCTGGGGACAGTGGAGGTCTCTGTCATTTGCAGATTCTAGTCTTGGGGCGGGGGACTGACTCTCTGGAAAGGACTTGCCAACAACCTCCCCTGAAGGCCAACTTGGTCTTGATTTGACTTGTGGTACTGGGCATCCAGGCCTTGATGTTGGTACTCTCCATTTCCACGTACCCCAAAAGGTTTTCTGTCACTTTTCTGTTGCTCATCTGAAGCCCCAGTTTGCCTTTACCGGTGCTTGGAGAAAATGCATACCACGTAGTTGAATGTCTGTGGAAAAGATCAGTCTGGGGAGTTTAAAAAAAACACTGTAATAACCAAACTGATATAATTCTCGAGCTAAAAATATATCATTGTATTTAAGAATGTAAATTTGTGATCTTCTGTGTCTATTATATTTTTTGAGGTTTTCTTTTTTCTTTTTTTTTTAACTGAAAAAAGCTTTACTACCACTGCCTAACATCAACAATTCTATGAAATTTATCACAGTAATATGAGTTTGGCCTTTACTACCTTTCCAAATTCTCCAAGTTATAGAAAGTCTTTCAATGTAATAGTTATTTTATATGTAATCATAATAAAAAATTTAAAAATAAATAAAAACTAAAATAATAAAAATAAAAAAATAAAAACAACAAAATAGTGATCAAGTGAACAAAAATAGCGGCAGGGGCACCAGCGTGTCTCAAAGTCTGCTGGGCACAGCATCTCAATCTCTTTTATTCAGGGGAAGCTGTGTTTATCCCAAGGAGAATCATACATTATAGCTCTTTGTATATATGTGCACATATATATCCGTGGTTTTGTGTGTTTGGACAATATACTAGGTAAAAGTTGTAGTAGACATTTGTGAGGGTCTTTTTTCTTCTTCAAAATATACATTCTGTACTTGTTTAAACAAAATTTCTTTTGATTATTCAATTGTATAGAAAAAGATCTGAGGTCCAGATATGAGTGATTTTAGTTTTCTATACTTACTTTCAGTCTTAATACATATCAGCCATGATAATACAACTGTCTCAAAATGAGAAAGATGTGTGAGCTACATATTCATAAAAGCTCTGTTAAGTGGCACCTACACTGACCTGACACAAATGCTCAAATTCATAGGTATTTTTAGAGAATGAGTGGAAAACCGAACCCCTGAATTTATGCCTTTCCACCAAAAGGACAGGAGAAAGTACGTAGTGAGGATCTGGAAAATGTGTGCTTAAAATTAGCTGGGTATTATCTAGTTAAGGAGCGAGCTCTGCTGCCTGCTGTGCCGTGAAGTGGAAGTGAGCAGTTGTTGGAAGTGCATATAAATGGTTCCTTACAAGGCCATATTGATCTTCCCTTTTGTTTCCAATTCAAGATTTTGGAAAAAAAAAAAGTAATTTTCAAGAAAGTGAAAAGTCTAGTGGAAGTCATCGCTTTCATCTTGACATATTATGGCTGATTAGGTTATTAAATTAGCATGTTTGGTTTTCTTTTGTGAGGTAGAAAGGACAAATAAAATATATTTTGGATTCAGCACACCTCTTCTCAAAGAGAGTTGAGTAATAAACTATAAAATGAAATACCTTGTTAATGGGTGCATGCAGCCACCCAATATTTTCTGGATGTCTTTTGTGTGCTAGGCACTGCAGTAGGCAATGGATATAAGACAGCATAGCAAATCATTCTGCATGGCAACTTCCAAGTGTTTTGAAGTACAGACCAGTAAAGCAACAGGTACAGTATAGGGTTGTCTTGTAGGAGGCAAGATGACTGAGAAATAGCCAGTGAGGACCGTACATTAGGCAAAGGATGAAAGGGAGGATGGTTTGAGCTCAGTCTGGAAGAACTTAGGCTGAGTACGGCTTTAGGTGGAGAAATAGGAAAAGAATGTAAAGAATGTTAAGTGAAGGCGAACAGCACTTTTACAGAGAGGTAAGGAGCCTGGTTTTCCTGGAATGAAAGGGTGCTGAGCTGAACAGGGGATGTGAAACTGTCCAACAGGAGCTACTGAGTCCAAGAAATGCCAGGACCAAGATGTTCATAATGCGATCCAAGGATGAGAAGTTAGTGTTCAACTTCAGTGAGAGAATGAAGGAAACTAAAGTCACTTTTTAGATTATCTCCTTATAATGAAGATCTTCCTGTCTATCCGCATCCCCTCCCTTAGTACATGCCACCTAATTTTATATACTCTGTTACACACACACACACACTTAAAGGCCTGTAAGAGTCAGGCTTGTGTCTCCAAATGTCCTTCAGTATCGATGTATTGATGCATCCTCTGGAGCCTTGTTACCCTACCAAAAGTCACATCCTTAAAAAGGAATGTCTCCCCCTTTCCAGCAGCGTTCAGTTACCAATAGTTCCCTGGATAGGTTTGTGGTTTCTTACTTCCTCACGTCTATGCTGGGATTTTATCTGGTTTAAGTTTACATGGTATTTGTGTAAGTTGTCACCATTCCTATGAGTTCATATGTGTAATTTCCCAGCTTTCTGTAAAACTCTGTTTCCTCATGATCATTCACCACCTCTGGCTCTTACATTCTTCCTACCACATCTTCTGAAATGATCCCTGAGCCTTTACAGGCAGAAGTTTAATGTAGGAATCTGATTCAGGGCTAATCCCTCTGCAGTCTCTTATGCTCTGCACGTTGTCCAGTTGTGGATTTCTTTGCTAATCACCATTTGATGCATGGGAAAACTTCTCTGGTGAGACTCGAGAGATGAATTAATCTATGAACAAAACAATAAGTCCTTAAGAGCTGTTTTAATACTGTACCTATTTAGCACAATAATAATGTTAGGATCTCACTTCTGATATGTGGCCTGCCTAGACACATGTTATGAGACCTGTGATCAATGTTAAGTATGGACTCTGTCCTATGAAGAAGACCTGAAATCCAATTAAAGAGTGCTTGAATATTCCCATAACGTTCATGCCAATATTACACCAGTGGTCATATCTGTCCAGGCCAGCTGCTGTGGAAAAATACAGGCTTCACAACTGGGCAAGAATAGTGAATAATTCTTTTCTTTTGGTAGCATGCATAGCACCTGCCAGCATTATTAATGCTCTAGCCAGTAGAGATGAAACTTTGAGTCGGCACCGGCTTGATTCCACCTTGTTTGTTCTACAGCTCAATTATATAGTATCTTCAGAAATAGGGGCTTACTGTCAAGCTCCAGTGGATAACCAGTAACAGGGGCAATGACCAGGACTTTACCAGGGTCTATAGGATCCCTGGTAAACAGTTTCAAAGGAGAGAGTTCATTCCTGGCATTGGACTTTTACTTTGCCAGCATATGGTGTCTAGAAGGGCAGTGTTCCTCTTTCTTATATAACATATCTACTTTTAAGCTCCTTTATAATGTGTATGTGTATACTTTAAGAAGTTTCTATAGTGATAGGTTTCCATGTGACTTTTTAAAATTTGAATTTTTTTAAAAAAAATTGTGTATTGATGTTCATACAGAACATCTCAAACAATCTTTATCATCTTTATACCTCCATCCCTCACTGGCATCCTCCCGTAGCCCCCCTACTGAAGCCCATATATTCTGTCATCCCCGTTAAGGCCCACTGTGCCAAGTCAGTGTCCCCACACATTCCTCAGCGCAAGTTCATTCAGTGAAGTCTAGTCAGCCTATCTAGAGTCCCTTGTTTTAGGAAGATCAGCTCTTCCTCACCTAGCAGAAATCAGTTGACAATATTTCTTCAGTTAAGATTGGGATCCGATGTTCATTTTCCCGGTTATGCTGGGTTTTTGTCTGCCTGAGTTTGCATGGGACTTGTATATGCTGACAGCATTGCCAAAGAATCATATGAGCAGGTTCCCAGGAGCTTATAGGACTCTGTTTCCATAAGGTCAGGCACCTCCTCCCTGGCTCCTACAATCTTTCTGCCCCCTTTTACACTGTGGTCCCTGAACCTTGGGTGAGTGAACTTTAATAAAGGGGTCCTGTCCAAAGACCAGAATTCAGCAGACTCTTGATCTCTATGCTTTGGCCATTTGCGACCTTTTGTGTTCTTGGCCCTTGGTTGCATGAGTGAGCTTTATTAATGAAAACAGAGATTATTAGTGTCCTCTACTTTACCCCTGTTCTATGTTCCATGAGCCTTAGGTATAGAGGTTGCATTGCAGATGTGTCACTGAGGCCTGGGCAATTCATAGACAATGTCCATGTGTGACCAGTTGTGGTTCTTGGTAATAGTCTACAACTGGTACAAAATCGGCTTCTTTGATGAGTGGTGATTGGGATATTTGTCTGTAAATATAAGAATACATATTTCACACATACATATTTCACATTAGTCTAGGGATATAATAGTCTTGGGATTCTCTCTAAGATTTATGAACACTCCAGCCATGTATATTTGGTTATGTTTACAGTACCACCTTGAATTTCCTCCCATTGAGTGGGCTTTTAGTTCAATTAGATAGCTATTGATTGTCCTCATGATAAAAGTGCCACTACGGCAGCAATGATACTGTGTTGGCCATTGATGTGGTTATTTGGTCTCGAAGCTGGTATTGGACCATCAGCTGATGTTTTCCCTTGGCACCTTCACAGCAGTCTCCAAAGCTATGAGAGCTAGCCTTCAGGGGGAGTGGTTTCAAGTCAGTTCCAGTACTATTGCTCCAAATAAATCCTGTGTCTGAAGTATATTCTTACCTTCAAGTTCTTCAAGTTCTGGGCAGCCAACAAGGGCTATGGTAATAGCCTGAGTAGTTTTGGGAATCTCTTGGACCATACTGACCAACAACTCAAAAGAGGGTCTTTCGTGCCTGGCACTGTTTCTTGTTATGTAGTCTTTAGCTCTACACATGGACTCATGTAGAGATAATGTATGTGCGATTTGTCATTAGGTTGTTGGACTATTATGATTCCCTCTGGTTTTTTAAAACTAGCTAGGTATTATTTATCTCTCCTCTATCTCTCCCTGTCTAACCCTTCCTCAATGGTTTCTTTATTTAAAGTATCCCCATTTTCCCCAGTTGTCCCTTGATAATATCAGCCTTCTATGGACCTGCCTCTCTTGAGCTCCTTCTTTTCCTTTATCCCCAAGATGACGCCTATGATTCTCCCTTACCCCTCCCATTTAAATAGCCCCAATTTTATCCATTTCTCCCATAATAACATCTGTTTCTTATAGTTCTTCTCTCTCATGTTCTTTCCTTCTCTTTTCCTGCTTTTAATTAGGTTTCTGGAGTTACATCTGGGTACATACTCACATATAAAGACTTGTTAGGCTCCACATATAAAGGAGAACATACATTGTTTTTCTGAGTCTGTTACTTCACTGAGTATACCAGTTTCTAGATCCATCCATTTACCTGCAAATTTCATGATTTTGTCTTTCTTTACCACTGAGTGGAACTCCAGTGTATAAATGTCTATTTTTACTATCCACCCGTCAGTTCAGAGGCACTTAGGTTGCTTCCATCTCTTAGCTATTGTGAAAAGAGCAGCAACAAACATGGATGTACAAGTGTCTCTGCAATAGGATGAGTCCTTTGGGTATATGCCAAGGAGTGGAATAACTAGGTCAAATGGTGGGTTCATTCTGTTTTTTTTTTTTGTTTGTTTGTTTGTTTGTTTGTTTTTAAGAAACACTGCTTTCCATAGAGGTTTTGCAAGTTCCAAGGGGTTGCAATCCCGCCAGCACTGGATAAGTGTTCCCCTTTCCCCACATCCTCTGCAACATTTGATATTATCTGTTCTCTTGATCTTAGCCAGTCTGACTGGGGTAAGATGAAAGCTTAAAGTGGTTTTAATTTGCATTTCCCTAATTACTAAAGATGTTGAACACCTTTTAAGATGCTTCTTAGTCATCTTTATTTCTTCTTTTGAGAGCTCTCTGTTCAGATCCTTAGCCCATCTTTTAATTGTGTTATTTGCTTTCTTTATTCTTTGTTTTTGTGTTCTTTATATATTCTGGATGTTAAACCTCTCTCAGATGTGTCGCTGGTGAAGATTTTCTCCCACTCTGTGGGTTTTCTCTTCACTTCCTTGGTTGTTTCTTTTGATGTAAAGAAGCTTTTTAGTTGAATGAGTTCCTACTTGGTTTTTGTTTGTTTGCTTGCTTGTTTGTTTGTTTGTTTTACCCTTAATTCCTGAGCAATTGATGTCTGGTGTAGAAAACCCTTTCCTACCCCTATATTCCATAGGTTACAGCCAATGCTTTTTTCTAACAGTTTCAGAGTTTCAGGTTTCACATTGAGGTCTGTCATCCGTTTGGAGTTGACTTTCGTGTAAGGTGAAAGATAAGGGTCTGGTTTCATTCTTCTACAGATGGAGATCCAGTTTTGCCAGCACCATTTGCTGAACATGATGTCTTTCCTCCAGTGAGTGTTCTTGGCCCCTATGTCAAATATCAGGTGGCTGAAATTGTGTGTACTCACGTGGGTCTTCAATTTTGTTCCCTTGATCTATGGGTTGATTTTTGTGCCAGTACCAGATTGATTTTATGATTCTAGCTCTGTAATAGAGTTGGAAATCTGGTATGGTAATACCCCAAGCATTGCTCTTTATGCTCAGGGTTGCTTTGACTATCTGAGATCTTTTATGCGTCCATATGAATCTTAGGATTTTTTTCCAATTCTGTGAAGAATGTCATGGGTACTTTGATTGGGATTGCATTGAATATATAAATGGCTTTTGGTAAGATGGTCATTTTCACAATATTAATTTTTTCAATTCATGAGCATAGAAGGTCCTTCAATCTTCTGATGTCTTCCTCAATCTCTTTCTTTAAAGATTCAAATTTTCATTGTAGAGATCTTTGAGATCTTTGGTCAGGTTTATTCTGAGAATTTTTTTTTTGAGGCTATTACGAATGGGAGTGTTTCCATGAACTCTTTCTCCAATTGCTTGTCTTTAGTATATAGAAAGGCTAATCATTTTTGTACATTATTTTTATTACTTGCCACTTTACTAAAAATATTAATCATATCTAGGAGTTTCCTGGTGGAATTTTTGGCATCTCTTAGATATAACATCATATCATCTGCAAAAAGAGAAATTTGTCCTATTCTTTTCCAATTAGTACTCCTTTATTTTCCTTCTCTTGTCTTATTGCTCTAGAAAGAGTTCCAAGCACTATATTAAAAAGGAGTGGAGATAGTGGACAGCCTTGTCTGGTTCCTGATTGTAACAGGATGCTTCCAGTGTTTCTCCATTTAGAATGATGTTGGCTGTGGGTTTGTTGTATATGGCTTTAATTATGTTGAGGAATGTTCCCTCTGGTCCAATTTCCTCTAATACATTGAACATAAATGTATGTTCAATTTTGTCAAAGACCTCTTTGGATCTATTGAGATGACCATGTGGTTCTTGTCTTTGAGTTCATTTATGTAATTTATGACATTTATTGACTTGTGTTTATTGAACCATCCCTGCATTTCTGGAATAATAATCATAATCATCATAATAATAATGATAAACTTGATCATGGTGGATGATATTTTTGATGTACATCTGTATGCAGTTTTCAAGTGTTTTATTGAGAATTTTTCCTTCTATGATTATTAAGGATATGGGTCTATCGTTTTCTTTTTGGATACATCTTTACCTGATTTTGGTACTAGGGTAATGCTAGCTTCATAGAAGGAATTTGGAAGTTCTCCTTCTGTTTCTATCTTTTTAAATAAGTAGTACTGAATGTAAATTTTCTTTAAATTTCTGGTATAATTCTGCTGTAAATCCATCTGGGCCTGAGCTTTTATTACTTGGGAGGTTTTGTACTACTGTTTCAATTTCCTTATGTGTTATGGGTTTGTTTAGGCTGTTGATCTCTTCTTGGTTTACTTTGATGATTCCCATGATTTTAGATACACATCCATCCTCTTTGTAGACTGGACACTGGTTCAAGTCCATCTCGTGGTCTCCATGTCCTCCCTGAACAAGAGGACAGATGACTCATCACAGTTACAGGACATTTTGAAAGATGTTCCATTGTCCCCTGGAACGTGGTTGACCTTGGAGGGCAAAGGGCAAAAACTCTCCTTTAAGTCCCTCTGACCACATTAGTATAGCCGTCAAACTATGGCTGTTAAACATCCAATAACTTTAGTTCCACCAGTCTGGTATTTTTACAAGCCCAGTTGTGACTATGTTTAGTGATCAGGCTCAGCTGAGGTCATGATGATGATAGTTACTTCATGCAGAATGAACTGCTGTATAGCCTCATCTTATTAAAAGGGCCTGGAATTTAAAAAGATTTGGTGCTAGGATCCACATATGAGGGAGAACATACATCATTTGTTTTTCTGACTCTGTGTTACTTCCAAGGTAGGAACTCAGGGCAGGAACCTGGAGGCAGGAGCTGGAGCACAGGCCATGGAAGAATGCTGCTTACTGGCTTGCTCCCCTGGCCCCTGCTCAGCCTGCTTTCTTATGCAACACAGGCCCCCTTGCCCAGGGGTGGTACCACCCGCAGTGGGCTGGGCCCTCCCACATCACTCATCAAGAAGATGCCCCTCAGACATGGCCACAGGCCAGTCCAGTAGAGGCAATTCCCCAACTGAGGCTCCCTCAACTTAGGTGTGTCAAGTTGACACTAAAGCTATCCAGCACAACTTAGTTTAACAGTTTTTAGATCTATCAATTTACCTGCAAATTTCATGACTTCATCTTTCTTTAATGCTGACTAGAACTCCATTGTATAAATATAGCACATTTTAGATACACATCCATTTCTTTTAGGTTTTCAAATTTAATAGTATAGGTTCTTAATAATGTTCTGAATCCTTTTGGTGTCTGTTGTGATGTTTCCCCTCTCATCTCTGCTTTTGTTGATTTGGGTTTGCTCTTTCTTTGTTTTGGTTAACTGGGCTTAGGGCTTGTCTATCTTGTTTATCTTGGGTTCGTTGATTCTTTGTATTTTTTTCTTTCTATTTCATTAATTACTTCTCTGATTTTTGTTATTTCTTCTTGTGTCCTGGGTTTGGGTTTCATTTGTTGTTGCTTTTCAAGTGTTTGAGTTGCTATGTTAAGTCATTTATTTATGCTTTTTCTGATTTTTTTTGTCTTCTGTAGACAGGGTCTCCCTGTGGCCCCAGCTGTCCTGTAACTCACTATGTAGACCAGGCTGGCCTTGAACGCACAGAGATCCACCTGCCTCAGCCTCCCAAGTGCTGGGACTACAGGAGTGTGCCACCACGCCTGGCTTGATTTTTTTTTTTTTTTAATATAGGCACTTAGAGCTATAAACTTCCCTTTTAGGACTGCTTTAAAGGTGTCCCAGAGGTTTTGTTGTGTTGAATTGTCCTTTGCATTTTGTTCCAGGAATACTTTTCTTTCTTTCTTACTGTCTCCTTTGATTTATTCATCATTCAGGAGTGTGTTGTTTAATCCTGAATTCGTGTAGTTACTAGGGCATCTTCTGGTGTTAATTAGAAGCTTTGTTGCATTGTGGTCTGATAGAATGCATGGAAGTATTTCAATGTTTTAATATTTGTAGAGGCTTGCTTTGTGCCCCAGTGTGTGGTCATTTGTGGAGAAAGTCCATGGGGTGCTGAAGAGAAAGAATATTCTTCGGTGCTTGGGTCAAATATTCAGTAGATGTCTGTTAGGTCCATTTGATGTATGATATTATTTAATTCAAATGTCTCTCTGTTTATTCTTTCTCCAGTTGACCTGTCTAATGGAGCTAGTAGGATATTGAAGTCCCCTACCATTAGTGAGTTGGGATTAATGTGTGTCTTAATGTCCTGTAATACTGTTTTTATGAAGTAGGTTGCATCAGAGATAGTTCCTGATTGTACTATCTTCTTGGTCAATTGTTCCTTTGATCAGAATGAAGTGATCCTTTTTATCTCTTTTGATTAGTTTTAGTTCGAAGTCTATTTTGTCAGATGTTAGAATTTCAACCCCTGCTTGTTTCTTAGTGACATTTGCTTGGAATATGTTTTTCCATCCTGTCACCTTAAGGTAGTGCCTGTCTTTGAAAGTGAGATGAGTTTCTTGCAGACAACAAAAACATGGATTTTGTTTCTTATTCCACAGTACTTTTCACTGTGTCTTTTCACTGGGGAGTTTAGTCCATTGAGATTTAAAGTTACTATTGTAAGATATATATTGATTCCTGTCATTTTGATTTCTCTTTGCATCCTTGGTCTAACTGGGTTTCCACCACTATACCTTCATTTAGTTTCTTTCTGTTATCCCATGTGTATATTGTTCCTTTCTTTAGCTCTTTGCATTGCTTCAAGAATTCTCTGAAGGTCTTCTTTGTGGACATGGATTCTTTCACTCCATTCATATTGTGGAAGACTTTTCTTTCCCCTCCAACTATAATAGACATTTTTGCTGAATAAATTATTCTGGGTTGGCATCTGTGATCATTTAGTACTGGGAATACTTTGGTCCAGGCTCTTCTGACTTTCAAAGGTTGCACTGATGAAATGTCAGCTCTGTTTCTGATGGATTTTCCTTTATATGTGACTTGTTGTTTTTCTTTTGCAGTTTTCAGTATTCTCTCTTTGTTCCGTATGTTTGGTGTTTTTACTATGATGTGTCGTGAAGTGTTTCTTTTCTGGTCCTGTGTATTTGGTGTTCTATATGCTTCTTATATTTGTATGGGCATGCCTTTATTTAATTTTGGGAAATTTTCTTCTAGAATCCTGATGAAGATTTGGTCCATGTCATTATCTTGAGATTCTTCTCCTTCATGTATGCCTATGATGGGTAAATTCGGTCTTTTCATGTGTCACACATTTCCTGCATATTCCTTTCCTGTGTTTTCTTAAATTTTTCATAATCTTTGCTTAAGTGGTCCAATTCATCAACTTTATCTTCAGTGTTGATATTCTGTTTTCCATTTCATTCATTCTATTGATGAGGCTTTCTCCTGTCATTTCCATTGGCTCATTAAGTATTTCACTTCTTTCTTCATTTCAACCTGAGGTATCCTTCAATATTTGTAACTCTTTTGTGAATTTGGTCAGAAGTTTATCTCTACTTTCTTTCAGTTCTTTGATTTCTTTGTTTGTGTGTTTTTTAAATTCATTGAATTTTTTATCATGTTTATAATTGTTCTTTTGAATTCCATGTTCTGGGTTATCTCTAGGGGTTCTTATTGTACACCTCCTCTATAGGACTGTTGGTGCTTGATGGGGACATATTATTTGGGGTTTTCATGTTATTATTTTTTTTGCTGTGACTTTGGCATATGGATTTCTTTTGTTGGTTCTGATTCTTGTGTGAGACTCAAGCCTTCTTTTGTTCAGTTTAGGTCTGTTTCTGTTTGTATACTTTATGCGCCTTTGCTGTTTTCTTATTGGGTATGAAAAGCTGGTTGGTCTAGGTTTCAAGTTCTCTCTTTTTTATAGTGGAGGGACCTGATGGCTTTAGTCCAGCTGCTGAGGATTTCCCACAGAGTCCCAAGTCAGATGAGGTTCAGATACTCTCAGGTTCCCTCATAAGTTCTGGGTCCCTCTAATTAGCAGGCACTGTACAATTTGGGAGGCTTGCTAGGTGGAGGTAGGATTCAGATGATCTCAGGCAGTTGGTATAGGAGGCTGCTCTCAGGAATCCCTGGCAAGTTGGGGTTGGGGAAGGCCGGGGTAGAAGGCTAGTCTCAGGTGTGTGAAGGCAAGGTGTGGGTGTGGGTAGGCTGTGAAGACCCTAGGAAAATAGACAAAAGAATGGGGTTGGTCTGAATGCAAAGGATCAGAATACAGTGGGTGGATCTGGGCCAAGAGGGTAGTCCAGAGGTTTGGGGTGCCAAGAGCAAAAGTGGGCCCTGTATCTGTGGCTACAAGGAGAACAGGATATGGGAGATGGGAAATTCAATCAGGCTGTGGGAGTCAAGGCACAGTGGCTAGGGTCAAACTTACCAGGAAAGGAGGCTAGCCTCAGGAATCCCAGGCAGGTTGGGGTTGGGTCAGCCAAGAAGAATGTTGGTCTCAGATGTGCAAAGGCAAGTTGGGAGCTGTGGAAGACTGTGAGGGCTCCAGGGAACTAGACTGAAGAATTGGTTTGGTCTGGATGCAAAAGATCAGGATGCAGTGGGTAGATCTGGGCCAAGAGGGTAGTCCAGGAGTTTGGGGTGCCAAAAGTAGATGCAGGCCTGTGCCCACAGCTATAAAGAGAGCAGGATGTCCATATAACTTTTAAAAAATGCCTTTAGTGTTAGTTTTCCCTCCCTATAATCCCTCCTTTACCCTGCCCTCATATTCCCCATAGCAACTAACCCTTCCTAATCATTTCATTCTATGATAAAGAAAACAAAACCCTACAAGTTAAACAATTTGCCAGAAGCAATAGAATTTTGACAAAACTAGAGTTTAGGATCCAGATTTCCTTTAAAAAAAAACATGGATTAGAATTCACAGTGACCCAGCCCTTCAGCTTCAGAGAAATATTTTAGCTAGCACATTGATGATGTATCTGTGTTAGGAGCACCATAAAGCAAGTGACCTTCATGGGTAAGTCTCTGTGGTCAAAATTAAAAAGACAAAGTGAAATGGGATCTGGTTATTGGTGTAATTAGTTGATAATCTTGTGAGGTGACAGGTTCATAAATGCCTAGTTCTGATTGATGATTATGGAGCATTCAGACTTCTGAACTACTGCTCATGTCCAGCCTTCAGAAATACTGCAGAGCATGCTTCCTGTACTTTGCTTGGTGTGAGGTATAACTGCATTCAGTCTAGTGTTGCTCAGACCCTTAATTCAACTGTCCTTTGAAACGTTTTGAAACATATGTTTATGAGATATTATCACAAATTAGTGAGGAAGTGAGTGCGGTGATTGACTTTCCTTGAGGTTTGTGAGGTCCACAATATGTTCACAATCCTGGAAAGACAGAAATATGTTGAGGCTTTGACACAATGTAGTGCACTTAGCATATACTGAGCATTTTAAAATGTGTCAGGCTTGGGTTGTAGTAAATGTTTACATCTTACATAAAAGTAGAATGACTCCTTTAACCCACATAATCCAGCACCTAATTTAAATAGGTCAGTAGCTTCTAAAAAGAAAGTTACAAGTTGAGGGCCTTGTTAGTTCTTGAACTTGATAATATTAACTTGGATTCTTTAGACATTTTTCAAGCCTTGGGAGGATACACAATTTACCCAACAACAGACTGCTACATGGAAGGACTGGTACATGAACAGAAGACACAGAGCCTGACCTGTGTCATACCCACAATGCCAAAACACAGTCCCATGTCTACTTTCCACTTTCATTTTGGGAGGGAGTGATTCTTAGAAGGGCTCACTTTGTTGAAAGGTACATGTGTCCTCCAAAATTACCATATTCATAGGAAAGCAACACTTAATTCTTCTGGAATAAAATATGTCACTATTTTTAAATTAAATTTAATGTTATAGTAGGGAAATAATTTTTTAACTTTTAAAAGAATTTATTGCCTGCATGTAGGTAAGTGCACACATGTCATGCAATGCCTGCTGAGGTCAGAAGAGGCTGTTGGATCCTGTGGGACTGGATTTACAGACAGTTGTTAGCTGCCATGTGGGTGTGGGGATTCAAACCTGGGTCTTCTGCAAGAACAACCAGTGTTCTTAACGACTGAGCCATCTCTCCAGCCCTATATGGTAGGGAAATACTTTTTAAAATACAGAAAAAAGGAGTACCACTAGCCAGAGATAATTTCAAAATGTCTTTTAAAAAAATTTCTTCCACTGGTCACCCTCTTAAATTCTTATTAAATCATTAGGTCTGGAGAGACAGCCCAGCAGTTACAAGCACTGGATGTTCTCACAGAAGACCTGGGTTTAAAACCCAGCATCCACATGACAACTAACAACCATCTGTAACTATGGTTTCAGGGGATCTACCACGTTCTTCTGTCCTTCATGGCCACTGCGCAACATGGGTGTACTTACACACATGCAGCCTTGACATTCATACACATAAAATAAAATGAATAAATCAAAAAAGTGCTTATTAAAAGAACCTTACCTGCCATTCCTTATGTTTGAAAAGAATTAGGTGACAAAATGTTCTAGGGACCCTACTGTTCATGTGATCTTAACAGCCTAAGTTGGCATTTATAAGTATTTGCCATGTATAGCACTTTATTTATTGTAAATAAATATGAATTGGATAAACTCTTAGAGGTCATGGTATTTTTAAATATTTTATTCATTATTTTATTTTATATGTATGAGTGTTATGCCTGCATATAGGTAAGTATACCCATGTCATGCAATGCCAGCAGAGGACAGAAGAGGCTTTCGGATCCCCTGGAACTGGAGTTATGGACAGTTACCTGCAGTGTGGGTGCTGGGACTCCAACCTGGGTCTTCTGCAAGAACAGACAGTGTTTTTAACTGCTAAGCCATCTCTCCAGCCCCCGAGGTTATGGTATTTAAAGTTTAGATTGCTCTGTTTTAATAAAACAGCATGTGAAACTTGTAACAAAGAATCAAGGAGAATGTGGAACATTCCTTTACATTGTATATCAAAGGTACTCAGTGGTATCTCTACAAGAATTAAAAATTTCTCTTTGGATTCTGTCAGTGTCCATAACTGTGACTGTAACGGAGAAAGGCAAGCCACCTCAGGAGTGCAACAGTTGCCATATTGGATTTAAAGTCTGTGCTGTAGAAACCTATCCATTTTACCATGATGACTCTTCTGAGCAACTCTTGTGGTTCATATCTACTTACAAGTTGGGGTGTTTCACTCTCTGACTTGTGAAGCAAACATTGAGAACAGGGGTCAGTGGATAATGCTAAGTGCTTGCCATGCAAATGTGAGGACTAGAGCATGGATCTCTACAACCCACCCACATAAAACCAGCTGGGAAATCCCCAGGGCAAGCTCGCTAGCGAGACCACCGAAATCAGAAAGCTCTGGGTTCAGAGAGAAACCCTGCCTCTGTTAGTAGAGAGGAAATGAGGAAGAAACCTGACATCAGCCTCCGGCTTCCACACCCATGATCACACACACACACACACACACACACACACACACACACAAACAGCATACCAACAAAGACTTTTATTAGGGCAATATATTAGTTACTTTTCTGTTGCTGTGATAGAAACACTGACCAGCGCAACTTATAAAAGGAAGAGTTTATTGGAACTTACAGTTCCTGGAGAATTACAGTCCATCATGGCAGGGAGGCATGGTGGCCGGAGGTGGCTGGAGCAGAAGCAGAAGTTAGGCTCTACATGTTCATGCAGGCACAGGAAGCAAGAGAGGAACTTGAGATCCAGCAAGGCTTAAAAACTCTCTAAGCCCACGCCCAGTGACGTGCTTCCTCCAGCATGGCCTCACCTTCTAAGACCTCCCAAAACAGTGTCACCAACTGGGGACAAAATGTCCAAATATTTGGAGCCAATGGGGATAGTCTCATTCAAACCACCACAGGGGAAGAATAGAGAAAGGTGTTGAGATGTTGGCAGGGTCAAGGGGAATTCTTGTGCTTTGGGTGACTTTAGTGTTACTTATTGAAATCCTTTTACATCTTCACTGTTCATTGAGAGCTATAAAATAACTAAATACACACATATAATTAAGTGATTTCAGGAATATAACTTTCCTTTTATGTTTTGGGATAGCCACAGTCTAAGTCATTCAGCTTGTTTGCCTGGATGCCAGTGTCTAGAACAAGGACAAAGATGGATCATGTTGGTCCATACATGTCTGTGAGCACCTGAGAAACTTCTAAAGAGAAATGAATGAATAAAAGGGATGAAATATTTTTTAGAGATTGAAACATGCCAGCAAATTGCATTCCAATTTATGCTGCCACCAGCACCAAGTGAAGTTTTCTTGTGCCTGCTCTGTAACAGGCAGACTCGTGATATTAAAAGGCTATTATTTACTATTGACCACGAAGATCAATGAGGCTGTTCTCCATAGGTAAAGACTTTGTGATGGACGCTCTCTGTAGGTCTGCAGAAGACTATGAGAGGCAATAAAAGAGCAGAAAGGTCCAGCGATGGACAGTCCCCTGAAACCGAGGGCCTTGAAATTGTTTACGAAGCAGCTCATGAAAGAGAAAAGGTCAACATTACATGCAAAATGGGAAAACACTGAAGATAAAATTTACCTGTTATGTGTTCATATATAGCTATACTCTAACTTTGAAAATGATCTATTGTATTGGTTTTCTAAGGTTGCCACAACAGATTGTCACATACTTGGAGACTGATCAATGTTTTAAAGATGTCAGCAGGAGGGCTGGAAAAGTAGTTCAGTGTTGCGTGTGCCTATCATGTATGAATTCTGGTTCAATTCTTGCATCACTAAAGAAATCACACTCACAGGCAAGAAGTGATTTAAGAAGTGATTGTGGGGGGAACATGATGGCTCCTAATACCAACCTATTAAAGTGCCCAGTTGTTCTTTAAAATACAATAAAGATGTCACACATGGTGGCAGGTGCCTTTAATCCCAGCACTTGAGAGGCAGAGGCGGTCAGATCTTCATGAGTTCAAAGTTAGTCTGGTCTACAGAGTGAGTTCCAGACCTGCTGGGGCTACAGGGACACCCTGCCTTAAAAAGAAAAAAAAAGAAATACAATGACAGTATACTAGTTTGATGATTATTTGTTCCCTGGTTGTAGGCATAATTATCAATTTTTATGACATGAAGCTATGTTGCAGTTCGCAGTCTTTCTGAAATTGTTATGATATTTTTATATCCACAAGCGTATCTAGTTTTATAACAAGCACATGCAAAGAAACTGTTTAATAATAAAGACATTTGATTGCTTAAGTTCAAATTTACAGTGTGTATTGATTGCCTCTTCATGAAATGCAGGATGTCTTCTCAAACTTATCATTAGAGATATTTCTTCTGTGGAGCATGAACAGACATACATTAACAGGGGAAATGAAAACAAGTGGAAACATCCCTAACATACAGTGAGAAACAACTTTGTTTTAGAGACTTGACATTTAAATAAAATGGTGTATTGTATTCTCCTGCCTACCCTATGATCTTCTCACAGCTTTCAAAGGTAAAAAAAAAAAAATGAGGCAATCCATAGAAAAACTCCCAGGATATGCTCAGTGGGCCAAGACTAGCTCCATCACAGTTAAGAAATGAGGCATCCAATTCTGTCCCTAATTGACATAAAATTCACAAAATGAATATGGTATGAGAAATGTTCTTTTAAAATGCAGCTTCTATATACCCATACCTACCCATGGTTCAATAGTTATTTAATACATGTTTATATGAACAGAAATCAAAAAATGCTATTTTAGATTTCTGTATAATTATGGAGATTGCATAGATCTATTGTCTTAATTTCTCTTCCAGTTGCTGTGATAGAAGACTTTGACAAGAGCAGCTTAAAGGGAAATAGCTTTATATTGGCTCACAGTTCAAGGGTACAGTCTGCCTTGTTGAGGAAGTCACAGCAGTAGGAGTTTGAGACTGCTGGTCACATTGCATTCATAGATAAGAAGGAGAAAGTGACAGGACGGGAGGCATGTCAGCGTTCAGCTCACTTTCTCCTTCCTTTTCATCCCCACACCCCAGGGCAGGGAACGGTTCCACCCTACTCAACTAAATCAATGTAACCCTCACAGCCATGCCCAGAGGCTATATATAACCCCTCACCAGTTTGCAGGGTGCTAGTCTCCAAGATCCAGTCAAGTTGGTAATTCACACTAACAATCACCCTAGCATCATCAAATGCATTGACTATGTTAGCAAAAATAGAAGAAATAGCAATGTCTTGAGTAAATACAAAGCATGCGTATTGGGCATAAGGCACATCATCAATCAACATGGCAATCACTTTGCAATGAACTAGACATTCTGCTGTGGTGAACGACTTTGTGACTTAAATGTGATCTTATTAAAATTTCTCTCCTTACGTTGACAACATAGGAAAGGTTTGTGGGTCCCATAACTTTGCTGTGCATACTTGAACACATCTAACTTTATTCCCGTTATAGACCTTCCTTTCAACCACAGTGATAACAGCAAAAGTCCTTGTCTTCTCCCCTTGTGTCTCTGTAACTTCCTTCTCTTTAAAGATACCAGTCACAACCTAAAGTACTACTTACCTTAACTGTGTCTTAAAGGTCTTTCTTCAAATATCCCCTAGTTTCCTTTCCTCCTCCTTTCCTTTATTTATTCTTGAAAACAATGTGAAAACTCAAAAGTGGCAAAGCTTTTGCTTTTTTTCAGTTTGTTTTTCAGGTTGGAAATCTTAGTAAGCCACTATTAAGAAAAACACTAGTATTTCACAGGTTAAACTGCATTTTGACAAGTTGTGGATCTCTTTAATAGTCTCCATCTGTTGCAAAAGAAGCTTCTCTGATGAGTGGAGAGGGCTACACTTATCTGTGTATATGAAGTTAAACATTTAGAGTATAGTAAGAGGTGATATTTGTTTAGGAAAGTGTCAAGAGTATGTTCTCTTCTAAGGTCTGTGATGTTGCCAGATACTAACTAGGATTGCATTTCCTCCTATTAAGCGTGCCTTATGTCCAATTGGAGAGCCCCAAGATAAAAGTGGCCCTATTGCTGCATTAGAAGTGTTTCGCTGGTCCAGTCATTAATATGATTTGTTATCTTTACAGCTAAGTAAGACTAGTGAATATTTTTCCCTTTGGCAGCTTGTATAGCACCCACCATTACTATGAGGGCTAGTTCTGGGGAGGAGGCTTCTAGATCAGCGCCAGCTTGTTACCTCTAAATCCTGCCTTAAGGATGCCATGTCTTCAGCAATAGGGTCTTTCCTTCAAGTTCTGGGATGCAACCAGGGCAATGTCAATAACGTGTATTATTTGGGGAGTGTCTTGTGCTACTCTGGTCATTAACTGGAAGGGAGATTTCCCATGCCTGGCACTGGGGTTTTTGTTAAATAGTCTATGGCTACACACACAGACACACACACACACACACACGCACACACACACACACACACGCACACACACACGCACACACACACATTTTCTAAGTAAGCTTATGGAATAATGTTTTCCTGTGGATTATCTGTTCTCTCCTTCATACAAGGCACCCAGTTTCCCCCTTCACCATGCCTGTCTCTTACCATCCTCCTCTCCGGAGCTCTTTCTCCTTACCACATGGTCTCTTTCTACTTTTCACGCCATGTGGCATAATTTGATTATACTATATGAAATATATGCACACACACATATATATGATGTGTATTTTGAAGTAAGCTTATAAAATGTTTCCTTATGACATTTTCAGACATTCTTGGTGTTATTTACCTCTGCTTCCTCTCCTGTATTACCTCCCCTCCCTCCCTATCCTCACCTCTGTCCCTCCTTCCTCCTTTAAAGCTCCAGCTTTCTACTATGCCCAGAGCTCTTTCTACCACTCTGCCCTCACAATCCTGTTCTAATTTCTTGGTTTCCATGGTTGCTCCAGGTTGTATAATCAATCCTAAGGATTAGGAGGTAGGATCCACAAGTCAGAGATAAACTGGGGCATTCTGAAAAGAATCTGGGTTGCCTCAGTATGATATTTTCCATCTCTATTACTTACCTGCAAGTTTCATGATCTCGTTGTTCCTTGGAGCTGGATAGAATTCTATTGCATATGCATATCACATTTTCTTTCTTTAAATTTATTTTTGTTTCTATTGAACTTTTGTGCATTTTGTATATCTTGATTGTATGTAGACCCCCTCCTATACCTGCACCCTCATATTGCACCCCCCTGTTTTCATGCCACCTTCCATATATGTTAAGTTCTAGCAAGTCAAGTATGTGTCTCCAAATTTCCCTCATGCTGGGTCCATCCACTAGAGCCTGGTCAATCCTTCTAGAGTCACTCACTTCACAAACACCAACTCTCCCTCACCCAGCAGTGATCAGCTGCCAGGAGTTCCTCAGCTAAGGTTGGGACTTCTTACCCATTTCCTGAGTTCTGTGCTAGATTTCTGTCTGATATGAGTTTGTGTGGTCTTGTGCATGCTGTCACCACTGCTGTAAGTTCATATGAGCAAGTTCCTGGCCACTTGGAAAACTCTGTTGCCTTGATGCACCACATTTTCATTATCCATTCATTAACTGAAGGGCATTAAGATTGTTTCTATTCCTGGTTATTGTGACTAGAGCAGAAAGGAGCAGTCGGCTAAGCAAGTATATCTGTAGTAGGAAATTTAGTCCTTTGAGGTTATGTCAAGAAGTGGTATAGGTGGGTCATATGAAGATGTATCTACTTTTAACTTTTTGAGATTTCTCCACACTGATTTCCATAGCGACCATACCACATTTTCTATCCCTCCAGAAGTATATGAGTGCTCCTATTTCCCCACATCCTAGCCAGCATCTGTTGTCAGGTGTTTCCTTGATCTTAGTCATTCTGACTGGGGTGAGATGGCATCTTAGTTGAGGGGTTGTTTTGTTTCAACACAGGATCTCTCTTTAGCCCCATGTGTCTGAAACTTGCTATGTAGAACAGGCTATCCTTGAACTCTTAGAGGCTCACCAGCCTCTGCCTCTTGAGTGCTGAAATGAAGAATGTGAGCCACCATGCCCAGCTTAGAGTAGTTTTAATTTGCAGTTCTCTCATTACTAAGGATGTTGAACACATTTAAAGAGATTTCTTAGCCCTTTTTATTTCTTCTTTAAGAACTGTGTGTTCATATCCATCTCCCGTTTTTTAAATAGGGTCCTTTTTGGTTTGCTGCTTTTCAGATTTATTTGCTCTGGATTTCAATCCTCTATCATATGTATAGTTGACAAAGATCATCTCACACTTTCCTCTTTACTCAGTTGTTTCCTACTCTGTACAGAAGCTTTTTAGTTTAATGAGATTTTTTAAAATATTTATAGAATTGCGTTATAAAATTTCCAATTATGGGCAGGCAAAACGGCTCAGTGGGTAAAGTGCTTGCCCTGAAGCCTCGAAGACCTGAGTTTGGATTCCTGGGACCCATAAAGCCAGGCACGGTAGCATGGGTCTACTCTACCAGCAGTCTGATGGGGAGATGGGAGGTGGGACAAGAGAATCTCTGGAATTTCACACCAGCTCTCTTGGCATCTACAGGGGTAGCCCAGGAAAAGTCCTTCCTACCTTCTCAAACAAGGTAGAAAGTAAAGACTGACACTTTACCTCTCAGACTTCCACATGTGAATGTGCTTCTGTTCACACACAGAAGCCCACGATCGGCCAATGTGCAGAAAACAAGAGACCACATTATCCCTGAATAGGACACCTATTTCATACCTCTGCCCCTTGAGGCTCAGGAATGACTGTAGAAGAGGTGATGGAAAGATCGTAAGAGCCAGAGCGGGTTGATGACCACAAGGAAACAGAGTCTTCCAGACATCTGGTCAGTTACTTATATGAACTCAAAACAATGGTGACAGCATGCACAAGTCCTATGCAAGCTCAAATCAGACAAAATCTCAGCATAGACATGCAGAAATGGGTAAGAAATCTCAACCCAACCTAAAGAACTTTTGGCACTTGATGGCTATTGGGAGAGGGAAAGACAGTGTCTTAGAGGGATGAGATTCTTGGTGAGCCCTGTCAATGAACCCACATTGAAGGACATTTAGGGCCACAAATTAGACTCTATAGGCCATATATATATATAACATTTTATATCTATGTAATATATATTTTATAAATATATATACACATATTAAATTAAGCAGGGAACAGTTGGGGGAGAGCTGGATAGAGGAGGGAATCTGAATACTATCAATCTATATTCTATGAAAATCACAAAATTAAATAAAAAATTAAAACAAAATAAAACAAAAAAACCCCAAATACACTCAAAGATGAAAAACTAATTCCATTAATGATGAAATACCATGAAAAAAGAGAATAACATGTGTCTTTGAACTTATTATTTAAAAAAAATGAATAAAATTAAAACTATATAATTCAGTAAAATGTTTTCTGATTGTGTACAAACTTTGAAGGAAGACTCAAGACCACAGCTGCCCATAGGGTTTCAGACAGGCGTAGTGTGAAGTTCTAACTGGCCATATGAAATAGATAAACTTTAGATAGATTACCAGAGCTTATAACAGCCTCTGTCCAGATTCTTGTTCAGGGAAGTTCACTGTAAGCAAATGATGTGCTCTCCTAATTCTGAGGATTTATAGAGAGCTGACCAAGAAGGAGGCCACCAGCCCACTCGTGCATGAGCCACAGCTTCTTAAAACAGCCCATATCTGAGAATTTAATCTGAAAACTTCTTTCCTATAAGAAGCTGTTCTCCTATATATTCATTATGGGAATGTTTTCCAGGTCCCTGGCCATAGTCACTTACATACAGTGACATACCTTCACTTATGTGAAACCAAAAATATCTCCAGAAATCACTAAGTGTGCAAGGTGACAACTGTTTTTGGTACAATCACGAAGTGAACCAACTTCACTTCCACTACAAGCTATTTGAATAGTGTCTGTTCAACAGTTTTCTATACTGTCTGTATTTCAGGTTTGACATTTAGACCTATTCTTACTGAGGTTCAAATGCTTTTTTTTTTTTTTTTTGCTATGTCTTTCCTTGTTTCATATTATTTTGCTCATTTCTTTTATCTTCTGAAGATTCTTGTTCATATAATTTTAGCCTATATATAGTTCAGTCAAACCTATCTTCCAAAAAGTAAGCATATCCTCCCTCCCTCCTTGTATAAAATATTCCCATCATGGGTTTTATGTATCTCTTAGAAAAATCCAACCAAACAACCTTCTTATCCCCAATGTGCTGTCTATTCCTGAAGGCCAAATAGATGTCTTTAGAGGGTCGTTCTATGTTTCCTTTCTAAGCTCAGTTATGACTTTGTGATGCTATGTATTTCTATGATAATCCAATTTATCCTGGCACTGATGCTCACAGTCCAGGGTTTTACACAATCAAGTTTCCTCTCACCCACAGCCCTGGGCGTTAGACTATTGGATTCTTACTGGACCTTGGCAAATATTAAGGGCACCTCTGTCATTTAAAGAGATTTTCTGTTCTTCTAGTCAAGCCAGAACACACATAAATAGAACATGGAATGCATCTACTGAGTGTCAGCCCAAATGCTTTATTGCAAGAGAGTAACGTCAGTGAGAAGCCCTCCCACTTTTACTTCAGCTTCTCAGATGCAAATGCTCCTCTAAGCTTCCTGTTCCCAGGCATCTGTGTGTAAGTGGGTAGATAAGAAACACAAACCACAATTTCCCACTGCAAATGAGCAGTACAGTAGAAATGTCAGTCAGGAACAAGGCGTGTGGAGAAACCAAAGTAACAAATATTTTTGCAGAATATTTTGGTTTTTCAATATAATGTTCAGTAGATAGCACTTTTTGGTAACTTCTTGTGTCTCAAAAATTGTTCTAAGCAATTCATTTGTGGTAGCTATTTTAAACTTTGCAGCAAATTCACTGAGAGAACAGAGTCTCAGAGGATGTTACATAAATTGTCTAAAACCCAAGCTACCTGGATACAACACAAGGAACAAAGAGCCAGTCCAGAAGACACACAAATCTAGCTTTGACTGTTAAACAAAGAATTTGATCTGGAGTATTTTATGCTTATAGACATGTGCACATAGAGAAATTTGTAAGTCTCTATAGCCCCATGCTGTGAAGAACTCCTAAAAGAGTGTATCTGTGTGTGTGTTTGTGTGTGTGTATGTGTAGTTATGTGTGTACACCTGTGTGTACGCCTATACATGTGTATGTATGTGTGGGTATGTGTCTGCACACATGTATAAAAACCTATACATATGCTTGTGTGTGTCTGTATGTCTGTGTGCCACTTGTTAATGAACAAATATTGTCAGCCTTTTATTCTGACAAAATCTAGTTAGCCTGTTTCTTATCCCTCCTGTTTTGAAGAGAACTTCTGTAGCACTTTTGAAACGTATGAAGTGTGATTATTTGTGTAAAATTGACAGAATTGTGTATCAGGATCTGAATCTGCTTCTATATGTATTCATGCGACAAAAAGTTCATATTAAGACAGAAAAAAATAGAGCTTCATTGGGAGTTCAAAGTAAGAGATATGCCAGCATATTTAAGTCTCATTCTTTTTGTGTATTGAATTTTAATTAAAATGGAAGAGATAGCATATTATTTTATACCAAAAATATTATATGTTATGATCAGTCATAGATATTTAATCTGTACTTCAGTTTTAGTCTTATGTATAGCAATTACTCAATCTAGTTATTGATGATTCTTTTTTTCATTAGGTTCCTGTCCTGAGACCACAGCAGAAAGTGCCTTGGATGAAGGTCAGTACATTTCAAGTATAATTAAAATTCTCTATATGAGCAAAGTGAAAACGTTATGATAATAATTGTATTAATGAGGCCTGGTTAGAAATGTGGCAATATGCTCATAAACTATGTAAGACACTCTTTCATCTGATGGAACATATTAATGAGAAACTACAAGAATCGGAAATCCAACTATCAGATAGATACCATTGCCTGGACCAAAAGCTTAATCAACACAAACTCTAACAAATTCTCACAAACTGTAATCCTTAATGCCCCCTCAATATGACAATGGCACTGTTCCAAGATTAATGCAACGTGTTCCAAATATCTTTAATGACTTGGTATTACACTTATTGAAGTAGATATATGTACTTTAAATTATTACTTAGCAGCATCTAAGATTTTTGTGAACAGACTGAAGTATTAGGTTAAAATTATAAATCACTTTGAAAAGAAGAAACATTCAGGAAACTAAGCAAGCCCACAGCTCAGTAAGAAACATGTAAATCACTACATGAGAGTTAATGGCGATAGTTCAAGGTGGATATGGAATGCCTGTTACTTCAAACTGGAATGCAATCAGAATTTTTTTTAAAGTTGAGATCATAGTCATTACCAAGAAATAAAAATGATAAACAAATCCTAAGACAAAGTTGAGTCCAATCTGTGGTCCAAACTGATATCATAAATTTAAAACATAAATTTAAATTATGAAATTTTTCTATAACTTGATTGCACATTCTTGAGAGTGAAATTTGTAGATGAGAATGTTGTGTCCCAGTGTCAAGATCCACCTAGACAGAAATGTAAGGAAAGAATGAAAGTGTGTAGAGGAGATCCATGAGTGAACCACCAGTGGGGCTCCGATGTGCTTTGACCACAGTAGCAGAGAGGAAGGATCATTGAAAACTGAATCTCACATACTGGAGCCCAGTAGGCCCCAAAGAAGGAAGCATCAAGAGAATGCTTGTTTAATCTAAAGTGTAAAGACTAAGTGAGGTTTAGGACAAGGTATAAAGGGAAGCTGTGATGGTTTTGTTTTTGTTTTTCCTGAAGACATGTGAATATCAAATACACTCATAATATCTGCTCATAGAGTCTCTACAGTTTTACTAGATCTTCACTAGATTTCACTCAAACTCTTCAAGGTTTCCAACTCTGAATATGGGTTCATGAGACCAAGTTCAATTTCTGTGTACTAAGGCTAATTTTTTTTTTTGAAAGAGCATTTGGGCATTGGTTTGTGAGTATGAGAAAAATATGAAGATATATGTCATCATTATCAATGACTGATGCTTGATCTATTTTCTGAAAACTCTTTATTTCAAGGAATCTAATTATGTCCTGATCATTATTTTGATTCTAAATATACTGTATATCATGCTATTCGTCTATGAAAAAACATTCAATGAATTTACCTGTTAGTAAACTTATAAGATTTTAGAATTAAAGCATACTCCCAGATATTTCTTTACTGTTTGTACTCCCTTTTGATCCGTATTTAGAGGTTAATGTGCGTCTTAATGTCTTAGAGGAAACTTCCAGTTGATGGGCAATGGCTGATGAGGAAGGAAGGCTCTAGCACACATCTCCCTCATGTGGAGACTTTGGCAGGAACCCAAATCGAGCACAATGCAGATAATCTATCTCCAGGAATGTGCAGATCAACTCAGGCTTGCTGTGAATCTCATTATTACCTACTCCTGATAGTTCTAGGAATGACATTCTGATCATGAGTTAAACCTAGGGTGTATTCTAGGTGTTTTCATAATGTAAGGATGAGAAGATTGTGGTTCTAAAACAGCATATTCTTGGGTTTGAATTATGGCTGCCATTTACTAGCTGTGAAATTCTGGGCAAGTAACCTCAAGACAAAATGAGTTTTCTACTAATTATCACAGGGCTTCTTCAGGAACTAAGGTGACATAATTCCCTACAGCCATTTTATAACTATTTTATGATTGACACCAAGTAAATAATATTATATTTCTTCCTGATATGGCAATGAATGAGTTTTCATTTAAAATTATTTACTCTTCATTTTAATAGTTCTTTGAATAAAAGAGGAAGAATTGCAAGACAATGTTGTAGGCTTTAAGCTATGTAAACGTTTGCAATACTCTTTAACCTCGTTTGGGTGAACACTCTTTGAAAAGGGAACAGTTATTGCAAACTTCTTGTCCCTTTTTTCATTTTAGTTCTTGCTATAGTCAGGTGCAATTCAGTGTTTTTATGTTGCATAAATGTTTTCTGAAAGCTTTGATTCAATTTTAGGTGTTATTAGTATGAACATGGTTTAAAAAGACCACACTGTAAAACATAAATGACTTAGGAAAGTTGTTTGTACATAACATATCCATATCCATTTAGCTGGGCAGTTTGGCTCAGCTCTCTTATTGAGAAATTATTAAGTGTCATGTACTGTATTATGTACTTAGCTTCCTTCAATAGATTAATAATTTCAGATGGAAAGAACATGTAAGCAAATCATTGTAAAATAATATGTAACATTCTGCAATGGAGAAAGGTGATGAAAGTGGAGGATAGAGAGAGAAGTGATTCTAATACGTCTGTCTTCCTACAAGTTGACAACCAAGCATCTTAAGGTAATGTTGAATCTCTAGTTATCAATAAAAATTAAAGACAGTAAGTAGGAGGTGTCAAGAATTAAAGTGGGGAGTCTGGACTCTGTAGTGTCAATGGAGAGAGTGTTGGTGAGTCTGCACTTCAAACTGAGAAGCTGAATCTTCCTACGTGTTTTTTTTCTGCCTCCCTTTTGTGATACACTGAGAGATTAATTTCAAAGAACTAATATTTCTATGTCATGATGCTTATAATATACCCATTTATAACAAAAAGCAATGAGAAATAGATAATAAATAAGGAGATTTATACATTATACAATGAGAAAGAAGATTTTTACAGTTACTAAAATCTTGAAGATTATTTAAGAAAATGTGTTGTTGAATATACACCAAACTGAAATAATATATTAAGACCTTTCATGCATGTGCTTTAAAAATATTTTGTGCATGTGTGAGAGAAAGAGATGGGGGTGGGCACAAGCCACCTGTTTGAAGATCAGAAGATAACTTTCTGGAGTTAGTTCTGGCATTCCACTTCAATATAACCTTTATATTCTGTATGATGGATATTGTGAACATACGTTAATATAACACCATGGTCTGCCTCCTGAGAGTCACATGTCTATGTATTCTCTCAGTGTAGGCAAAATCTCTAAATCAATGGACATGCTTTTACTTCTATGATTAAGTTATGTTATATGGCAAAGGCAATGGACTAAAACTGATGTTATATAAGATGGCATTTTATTATTAGAGTTATTCTTGTTACTCTCCTAGCCATGAAGAATTAACCTACTATGACATGAGAAGGTCTATGGACAAGACCACATGGTGAGAAGTTAGGAAAGCATCCAGGGGTGCTCGGGGTGATCTCCAGATGCTGGGAACTGCCTGTGGTCCTTAGTCCTACAATTATGAAGAAATACATTTTTCCAACAACTTAAGTAAAAATGGAATAATAATTAATCCCTCCAGATAATCCATTCTAGGTGACACCTTGATTGCAGACTTGCAAAACACCCAAGGAAGGCATCTCTGGCCCTACTCATGCAATGTGAGAGATTTCAAACAGGGCTCCTTTAAGTCACTAAGTGGATAGTGGTATGTTTTGCAGCACAGAAAATTCACTGTTTGGGTTTTGGTTATTTCCTCCAAGATTTATATATTGCAGTATTTATCCCCAGGTAACTATATTCAAGATAAAGCTGTTAGGAGGTTATTAGAGTTAGGTCAAATTATAAAGGTATAATCCTATCTAATAAGATTCAAGTTTGAGGAATCTAGGAATATCTTATGTTTTTGCATACACAGAAACAAGAGGCCATGGGAGTAGGGTGGCAACTGACCATCTACAAACCACAGGAGGGCCACAGATTGGAAGCTGCCTTCTTGGCACTTTGATCTTGGGCTTTCAGCCTCTAAAATTGTGAGAAAGGAGCTTCTGTTGTTTACACTACCCAGTATATGGCATTTTGCTCTGCTAGCCTAAGCTAAGACAGTCCAATGTCAAAGTAAGGTGCTACTGTGAGTATTATCTAAAACCATGGAGGGGCTTTGGCAATTGATGGTGGGTAGAAGCTGGAATAGCTCTGAAGTACATGCTGGAAACACAGATGATTTTGGCAATGTCTCAGGTAGAAATGAGGAACAAGTTTTCAGAAACTGGAGGAAAATACATTTTTGTTCTTGACTGAATTATGTTTGTTTTTGTAAAAGGCTGAACTTTTGAGCAATGAAATCCAACATTTAAGAGTGTTTCTACATGAAGCCTTGTGAGAAACTTTATCCTTTCTGAATCCCTCCTCAAGAAGGGAAATGAGTTGGAGAATAACTTTTTAAATTCTTTGACAATTTCCTACATGTATTTACTGATTTTTTTTAAAGTTTTAACCACCAATTATATTCTCTCATCCCTTCTCACCCACTGAAACCTTTCATATCTTATTAAGGCCTCTCCTAGGTTGACCTTTATTACTATCATCATTGTCATCATCATAATCATTCTTATTTGAATGCACTGAGTTTAATGGGGCATGAATGGGGATTGTTTACTGGAACAGGGACAACTTATCAGTGGTTACACAACTGAAGAACCTGAAACCACCTCTCCCAGCCTTCCTCAGTGAGGAGTAGGGGCTCATGAGCCTGCCCACTCATAATCATGTTGAAATGTTGCCAGGTCCATGCTAAGCCTGTGCAGGAAACCACAGTTACAATGAGATCACAAGTGCCGTGCCCTTCTCATGTCCAGATGACAGCATTTCACAGCTCTTCTCCCCAGCCTCTGGCTCATGTATTCTTTCCGCCTCCTCATCTGATGTCCCTCAAGTCTTGAGAGACGATATAGATGTCTCTTGAGGGACAGGTAATCCATGGCTACTTATTCTCCACACTTTGAACAGTTGTGAGTCTGCATTAACCAGCATTAACCAATACTCACTGCGTAAAAAGCTTCTCTATTTAGGCGGAGAGCAACACTGATCTATAACTGTGGAAAAGCACAGCTATATCAAGAATGTGAGCAGAAATAAAAATGACAGCATTCAATACACATCTTTCATTAATAACTTTACAAAAGACACAGACTATATGAATGGATTAAGAAACAAAACTCATCTTTATGTTGTCTGCAAGAAACTCATCTCACTTTCAAGGACAGGCACTACCTTAAGGTGAAAGGATGGAAAAAAATATACCAAGTGAATGGTACTAAGAAAAAAGCAGGCGTTGGAATTCTAATATATGACAAAATAGACTTCAAACTAAAACTAATCAGAAGAGATAAAGAGGGCCACTTCATTCTGATCAAAGGAACAATAAACCAAGAAGATACAAGTATTAGCCTATTTACAAGGCAAACTAATACTACATCAATTTAGTAAAGCATCAGTATTGCCCCGTGTCTGCCACAGCTATGGGCTCTGTACCAGGTTTGCCATACCAGGCAAGAGTTCCTTCATATGGAGTGGTCTTCAAATCTATCCATAAAGTGATTGGTTACTCCAACAATAATGGTTGCAGTATTACATCAGTAAGCATAACTTGCCAGAAGGTCATTATTATAGCTCTTGGTCCTCAGCAGGGTAGGATCATTGATAGTTTTTTTACCTCAACTTTTATACTTTCTGGCACTATGAAAGCTGCATGGGTAGGAGGAAATTTCCATCTCAGATCCTGCTTGATTTGCCGATGTCCCTCAGCCCAAGTGTGTATTCTCAGCAGTAGTCTTCAGACCTAGTTCTGATGGACAGTCAACGACATTATCTTTAGTTTGCCACGTGTTAGGGGCTTTCTAGGCTTAGAGATGTTGGTCATAAAAGGGCTTTTAGGGAAAAAGAATCCGGAAGTAAAAGATTTGGAAAAAATTAACCTCTTCATATTGCAGGAAGGAGAATACTTGTTTTTTAAAGAAATACCCCAAAATTGTAGACTGTTACTTGTTGAAGAGCTGAAGGAATTTTATGAGGAGAAAAACTGCCTGTTTAAACTATAGGAACAGAAGTGGAGCAAAGTGTTGGAGTGCTGTTGATTTCTTGAGCCTTACTGGACAACACAGTGACTCTGTACATGTGCTAATCTTTCAAAAGAGGGAAAATGACACAAGACTTTACTCAGAAACCATCAAGGGCACTGTCTCAGTTTCAGCAGGCCATAGAACCTCCACACAGATTTTTGGGCAGGTCTACTCTCAGAGAATGAGGGAAGAGACTTTCTACAACTTTGGGACTGGGTCCCCAGCCTATATCCAGAGGAGTAGTTGACACCCTTTGTTTCAGATGTCTGTGTCCAGAATCATGAAGGAAGCATTTCTGGCTTTTGATCCACCATTAATCACTGTTGGTGCAGATAGAGACGAAAGGGGGAGAGTATGGAATAATTCCCAGTTTTTGCCTCGGGTACGTGGAATTATACTTAGTTTATGTAGATTTACTGGATGAATAAAGAAGTCATTTTAGGGGAAAATAATGGACAGTTTACATTTTCTAATGTGGTTAAAATGTGTGTTGATAATTTAGCATTAATGTGCAGTTACACAAAATGGACTCCTCCTGTACTCTGCCTGTTTTTCCCTAAAAATGGCGTTTTGTAAGCATTACTGTCAAATCACCACCCAGATGACTGAAATTGAGATAAACCACTAATGTTTGGGCCTTCCCAGTGCTGTTTTGAAGCTTTACTGTGTGAAACTCATACAGCTTAAATCACCTGTTTGGGTTCACATGCCCCCGCGTTTAGGCACTCACAGATCCAAACTGCACATCCCTGTGTTGCTCTCCTGTAACCACCCCCACCCCGCCCATTCCTGTCCTTTTTGCTCAAAGAAGTTCTGTAGAGATTTTCCCCGGGCTGCTGCACGTGCAACCATCCTTTCCTCTGCTTTTGTTGTTGAGTGGCATTCCACTGTGTGCTTTGCGTAGTTTCTGTGTTCAAAGATACCTGATTCCAGGACTGGAGAGGTGGCTCAGAGGTTACCAGCACTGGCTGCTTTTGCAGAGGACCCATGTTTGATACCCCGCACCCACATAGTGGTTAATAACAGTCTATAATGTCTGTAACTCTGGTTCCAGGGTATTTGATGCCCTCTTCTGACCTTTGCAGGCATTGTATGACACAGAGGCACCTATCTACATGCAGGCAATGCACTCATACACATAAAAAAATAATAAATAAAATATTTTAAAAATTTTTATTATTTTTATTTTATGTGTATGAGTGTATTGCTTGCCTATTTTAAAAGATATCTGGTTCCATTTATTTGCTGTTTCAAATGCTTTTCTGAATATTTCTAAGATTAAGTTTAGATTTCTAATCTAAATAGTACATAAATGCTAACAGTGTTAAAACAGTGTCAATAGAATGTTGTGATCTTCTGAAAGTGAACCAAATCAATAGATACACGTGTATAATATGTGCACACACGTGTATTTGATATGTGGCATAGAAGCAGGTTAAGGCATCACTACAAACCAGGACAAAGTAAACTCATGAAAACAGGAAAGATACTTTGTAAGGAATTCCTTCCTGAGAAACTATAAAGAAAATTCAGCTCCAACAGAAAAATCGCCATCTCTGGGACATCTGGTGATGGATGATGTTGTTCATTAAGTAAAATGGACAATATTTGTTAAGGAGCTTCACAGGAGATGTAGAACAGGCTGGAGGAGAGGGAAATGAGGAGGGTTCTGGAGTTCCTGAAGTCCTAGGTCAGATCTGTCAGTGTGGAAACCCACAGACCGAACCACAATTCATTACTCAGGAAAATGGTGACTGTTGACAAACTGCTTTCCTTAGTTTTAAATCTAGGAAGAACTGGGTAGGCAGAGTGGGTGGACCTCTGTGAGGTCAAGCCTAGCCTGGGCTAAATAGTGAGTTCTAGGTCAGTGAGGGAGACCGTTTCTCAAAAAGTAAATAAAATAAAATCAAAATAGGATGAATTTACTCTCAGATTATGCACACAGAAGGTCATTCAATGAAGAAGGGACTCTGAGATCATCTTCAATTTCCACTTCCTTCAACACTGTGATTTCTGAGTTGTGGGAGACCTAGAGGAAAGACCAAGACAACTAAAGCGGAAGGGAGGAGAAGGGCTTGCACAGACACGATGTATCAACTGCACTGTGCTAATGTGTAGCCCGAATCAGTCCAGAATGACTGAAATCCAGCCCTGGACCATACGCCCTACAGTAAGATAGAATGTCAGGGATGTGGCCAGGAATACAGTGACTAAGAAAGAGAAGCAGGAGGCCTGACTGCCAAAGATACAAAGGTTTGTGTTGCTTTTTAATGTTACTTTTAGTGTAGAGATCATTGAAACGTTTGTTCGTTTGTAAAAAGTTTGAAATCTTGAGGCTTGAGGGTATAAAATATCTGATAGCCTTTTTTATTTCTCTTCATTAAACATCACGTTCTGACAAATCATTTCCCTTTCTGACCAGGTAGTGTGCTTGGTTTCTTGATCACAACTTAATTATTACTAAAATGTCCTATTTTTATTAAGAAGGGGATCGGGTTATTTAAACGTCAACCTCCTATTTGATTCAGAACTCTCCCTTGCCAGGGCTCAGGATAGATTTACTGTCTGGTTGCTCTGGGTACATACATGGTAAGAGTGATGGGGAAAAGCTTGTAGGGGGTTGTGGAGCAGAAATGGGAGAAGATTGCTGCGATGCTCTCTGCAGTCTCACATCCTGTCCTCCCTCCCTGCTGATATCTGAGGCACGACAGGAGGAGGGACAGGCCACCCACTTCTAGCTCTTGTTGGTAAGTGACTGTATACTCAGGACAGTGGCTCACTGTCACTGCTGCTGTCTCAGACTGTCTCTGTATAGGAAGGTGTGAGCTCCATGTAGCCACTCTCACATTCATCATTTGGGTCGTTCTGAAGGTCCCTCTGCTGAGCTCTTCTATGTGACAGGTCTGGCAGGCCTGGCTGCAGCATGGCCTGTTACTGCCCATCCCACCCCATATTAGCCTTCTCAGGAAGCCACTGAACCACATCATGAGTGAAGTTATATGGTTCTGTCCTGCTTTCAGTAAAATAAGAATTGCCTAAACTAAAAGTAAACAATGGAAGAGAAGTAAGAGTGAAGGAAAAATGCTGCATTCTACCCAGGGAATGGTAAGTGGGCCTGTTGGTGGTGTTGCTGTTGGTTTCAGCAAAATCCACTAAGCAGGAGAGGACAATTTTGTGCCACTTTTCTGCTTAAGGTAAATATGATGCAGTTAAAACACAGGTTTCAGGCTATTATGGAAAGGTGTCCAGTGGAATCTGTGGGAACATCCCCAGCACTGCAGGCAGCTCACCAGCCAACTTAACAGTGGACACTATCCAAATGCTATCACTGCCAAGTTGCTTATAATTATAACTTACAGAGAAAGAGATAGCAGAGATCAGGTAAGAGTGCCCAGGAAATGGCTTCAAACAGGCTCCAGACTGTGTACAAGGGAAAGGAAGCTGGATGATGGCCCTAGGCTGGAGGAAAACAGGGTAATCTATGGGTGATGGTGAGCCGACCGTTAAGGGCTCAACATGTATTTGGAAGGATGCATTAGGGAATGCAGACTTTATAGACTCTTCAGGAAATTCTGATGGAAAAATATAAAGTTGAGTCTTAAAGGACAAGTAAATGCATTTAGCTAAACTCTGTAGTTAATTCCAAATCTTATTTCTACAGTAACTAACAGAAATGTGAAAGGGTGGTTTGTTCATTAATTTGGTTAAGGAGGAGGTAACTATTTTATAACAAATTATTGCTCTGAATTTTCAACTATTTTAGTTCTTGAAAACTGTCTTCTCCGCTAGAAAAATAAATGAGTGAAAAAATGAAACCATAAAATTAATGTTAAAAAGTCTATTATTTTTCACATTTAGATTTAGACTTCTAGCTGCTTTTGGAGGAATTATTTAAGCCCAGAAACTGTCATGCTAAAAATTGGAGATGCCAAACATGTGCTGGGTACATCTTAGCATTTCATCATGAAATCTAAATAGTTTAATGTGTGCAGAGCAAAATTACCATTTGTATTACCATTTGTATGAGCAAATATCAAATTGTTTCACATACACAATGAAAGATGAATGCTTCCTTTATACATTTATTCTTTCTTCTGGGAACAATTGCTAAGTGAATAATCATAAAAGGAATCCAAATAAACTGACTGTATCTTTGTGATGTTTGATTCCTATAAAGCTTTTCAGATACACTAAATATACCATTGAATTTAGAGTAATTCTGTAATAAATGTGTGGGGTTTTTTTTGTTGCATTGAAGGAAAGAATGATTCCCTAAAGATCTTTTATGAAACATATTCTCCCAGGAAATCTCAAAGTTAAATGATTCTATAGAAAAGTAGTCTAAAAAATGTACCTTACCACATCTAGACAGTATATCACCTTGCAAAATATTTACCATATTTGGGCAACATGACAAAAGTATTCTAGTGTTAAACTGTATTGATGTTTTAAAAAATATTTTATTATTTTCATTTATTTTTTTGTGTATGAGTGTATTGCTTGCATATATGTAAGTGTACCTGTGTTGTGCAATGCCTATAGATGCCAGAAGAGGGCATCAGATCCCCTGGAACTGTATTTATGCATGGTTGTTAGCTGCCATGTGGATGCTGGGAATTGAACTAAGGTCCTCTGCAAAAGCAGCCAAAGCTCCAGCACCAGTATTAATGTTTAGTCTAGAAAAACATGGAGAATGGTCATGAGGGAGGCAATATTATGTTATGGTTAAGGTTGTGATACCTGGAATCCAACTGGGTGTGATTCCTTACTCCATTTGTTTCTTTTTTGATGTAAAATCTACTCACTGTAGAATCAACCATCCTCAGGTAAAAATGCAGTGACATTTCATATTCAAAATATATTCTTATCTTCCACTTAGTTCTGGAATATTTCACCATGCCAAAGAAACAGTCTGTGCCTGCTGTTAGATAGTTCCTCCCCTCCCTGTGTGGCTGTCTGCTCCTGCATACACTGTGAGATGCTCTTCTTATTCTCACTGGGACTCTGTGTCTCCAAGACTCATATGAGAATAGCAGTAGCTGACCTATGGTGCTTGGAAGAAGTCAATAGAATCATCCATGCTATGCACTCTGAATATTCTAAGTCTTTAAAAAGGTTTTGTGAGAGTTAAACACATATGGCCCATTTGTACAATCAAAGGAATGTGTTAAAGACGCTACTCCTCAGAAGACGAGGAGAGAGAGGAAAGTTAGAGTTTGACTTGGGTTCTCAGGAGCCTCTGATGCACCAGGAGCTCCCTGGGCCTCTGATGCACCAGAAACCTTATGGCTCAAACCTAGATCCACCCCTGTTTCTATATAATGTTTTTGGGTAAAATGGCTTGCATTAGGAATGAGGACAGGGAGGCATTGAATGAAGAAAGTTTTTTACCAGGTTCTTTCTGATCTAGAACAAGGAGAGATATGAGGCTTTATGAGCCGAGAATGAGGGACATAAAGAAACAGGCTGATTGTTTTCTGATTGAGACCACAGGGATTCATGATCACAAGATTTTTAAAATTGTCACTGACATGGAAAAACAAATAACAAAGCATGTAAAACAGAATAAAAAACCTTA
>NW_008351881.1:1885726-1918691 GCF_000622305.1 Nannospalax galili | reverse complement strand
TGTAAATATATGTAAATTTAATTATAGGTATAAATTTATATAAGTAGAATTGCATTCTATATTGAGTGTAGAGCTCTAGAAAAGCTTCCACCGAAATGAGAGCAGTAATTACTCTGCTGTAGGGGAAGCTCAGGTGTTTTTCATTTGCCTCTCTATTCTTTTTATAATTGTTGAAATTTCCACATGATTATATGCTAACTTACTAACCTAAGCAAAACAATGAGGCTGTTTCCATTGACAATAGGAGACTATTATGACATATTTTGCTTGATATTTTTACTGTTTTTCTTGATAGTGTTTAGAAGAAAACTTGAAGGTGGTTATTCTGCAAAAAAAAAAAAAAAAAAAAAAAAAACCACAGGAAGAAAGAACAAAAGAGGTCGGCTTTCTCCTGTAGCTACAGAGGACCTTTGAACCCTGGTAACAGCAAACTCCAGCTGTCCATTCCCTTCTTGTGGTCTTTTAGGCCATTCTCCCCCAATTTTTCCCAGGATTTCTTTTTTCCCCTCAGAAGAGGAGTAATTCATTTTTAATTCTTTTGCAAACTCTACAAAATGTGTATGTGCATTGGTCTTAGAAGGGGAGAAATATCTGAAATATGCCTTGGGGTTATTTTTCTTTACCCCCACAGCTGCCATAAAAGAACTGGCAAGCTGCCTGCTGAGAGTCTGCCTGTAAACCTGCAATGCACTCTTCCCCAAAGGAGCTTTACCAGCCTCAAGCTACATAAAACCCTAAGCCATCAGGGGCCACAGGTGGAGTGTTCTGTATGATGGACACACATTAACTGACATGCTCAGTCCTCTGTCACTCGGGATTCAAAGACAGTCCTGATTGCAAGCAGATACTAAGAACCACTCATTAACTACATAAGTTGGGACCTCACAACTCTCTCTAAGAGGCCTCTTGAGCTGGAACTGTCTTTGCAACACCCGCCATAATGATTACTATGGCATTCAAAAGTCATCTAATAATTCTCTTCCTCAAGAGGATGACCTGCCTCAGTGTCCCTCTGAACCCAGGAACCTGAGACTTGACACCTGGAACCTAGAGTAGTTTTATTTCTGGCTCCTCATTTGCCCTGTCCTTCATTGCTGCTAGCTCGGGCCAGGTGGCCCCTTAGAGCTGTGCTACAGCCTGAGTGTCTTTATAGCACTCATTTGAAGGTCTTGTTTAATGTGTAGTGTTTCTTATCCCTTAAGATATCTGCCCCAAACTTCTTAATCCTTAAGTCCATAATGGGGTTTGTGACTCTACCTAAGTGATATTCTGATTATCTGCAGCAGATGAGCCATAAATTATGCTCAGAGAGATACTAGGTATGTTGGAGATATTAATGCCTAACCTGTTATGCAAACCTGTGATTATGGAAAATGAATGTCTTCTGGTCATTCTAAAGAATCCATTTTTCTTTTTAGTACCATTCCTTGAAAATGTGTTTGAGGATTCAGGTGGGATATGACAGCTTATCCATCATAGCAATCTTCAGGACCAGCCCCCAAATCCAGAGACAGAAACAATTGAATAAACTTTTTATTATTCTTTTTTTTTTTTTTAGAAAATGGGTAGAATTAAATATTCCACTTATCCTCCATTATGATGGTAATAGAGCTTTAACCAAATAGTCCCACCAGCAGGGAGCTATTACTTGGTATATGACATGCAATAGCACCATAATATTTAGCTATATAGAGTATTCATAGTTTAGGACTGTGTCTGTAAAGACCTCTCTGACATTCTAACACATTTCTCTCTAAGTATCTCTGGGAAACATACACAGACTAGGTGCCATTTATCACTATTTTCAGACGCATTGAATCACTGGGCTATTAAGTAACTCGAAGAGGGTCACTCAATCAGTAAGTCGGTCAGAAAACCTTTCATCACCTAGCTCCTTGATCTGTAATCTTTTCAACTCTAATCAGAGGCATACCCTGCTGCATGTATTCTGTAAGAGTTTATAAGTCATACAATTTGCTTTAAAAATCTTTATTATGGGATATAGGGTATATTGAAAACTAGAAATATGTAATTATGTTAAAGACATTCCTAACTTTTATTGCAGGGGAAGAGAAGGTCCCACTGTGTAGCCCAGGGTGGTTGAGAATTCAGGGATTGGCCTGCTTCTGTTTCCAGAGTGCTGATATTAAAGGCATATGTCACTGTGCCTGGCTGCATTCCTTGTTTTTCAATAATGATTTTTTGTTGCTCAAGGCTTTTGTCAGTAGCCTCATTTCATAAATCATGTATTCCATTCATTCATTCATGCATGTAATAGATACCCACTGAACCCCTAAACATCTAACACTTTGCTAATGAACAAAACATAGTCATCATCCTCAATTTTTGCAGCCTAGTAAAAAAACAGAAAGACACAAAATTGTATAATATAATAATTGCTGCATTGGAGCTGTACGGAAAGCAAGCTAATGTGAAGAACCCTCATATACACTGAATCTGTTTGTGGGAATCAGAAAAGGCTTTTCAGAAAACAGGAACTCTGAGCTAGACGTTTCCAAGAATGGTCAGAACTTACATGGATTCAAAGGAAGGGTAGGATTGTGCAAAGATGAGTTCCCTATCTGGGTATCCCTAAAGATACTGACACATACCCTGGACACTATGTTTTCTAAGTCTCTTTAACCTCTAAGGTAAACCTTGTGGATCCCTCCACCCACCATGTGACCTGTGAATCCTATGAGCTCCCCTCATCCCACCACATGTGACGTGCAATCCTATGAGGTCCCCTCATTAAACTTGCCATCATTCTGGTAGCTCACAGATTTAGAGACCTTTATTTTGAAATGCATACAAGCAAACACAAAGACAAGGGAACATTTTTAAATACACAAAAGGAAGAGTTACCTCCTAGATTGTCTTGTTCAGCCTAAAGGATATTTTTGCAACTAAGTAAGACACCCTCAAAATATAATGGGAACACTGACAGACACTTAACTATAGCAGCTCTAGTGAGTCTAGCCATAATTCACTTCATAATACAAACTGATATGTTGTCCAGAGGGGCCCCTGCATTGATGCTATTGAGAGTCTTTTGAAAAGTATGGTTCCAGGCTACAAAGCTAGAAAATGAACCTAAATGATTCTTTCTGGATAAATTCCAAACTGGGCCCTCAATTACAACAAGGATGCCCTTAAGGCAAGCAACATGGAAATGCCCTTTTCAAAACCAACCAAAGTGAAGGCACAAATGGAATGAAGCAAAGTTTTGTTGTATTAAAAGTCTAATATTCCTTCCCACAAGATCTGCTTAGCGCTGAGCACCCAGAGGTGAAGGAGGAAGCTTGCTTTGATGTAAGTGGGGTCAGCTGTTAAGCAGCAGTTGAAGACACTCTCTATTTGCAAAAAAATCACGTGGGGACTAGAGTTCAGGCACCCAGGACCTTACTGGTCAGAGTGCTTAATGTCCTTACAATATGATGCAAATGTCTTCAATCGGAGGGGCCTGCATTGCCAAACACATTTAGGGATTTGATGACTTGATCTTGAAAGGCTCTGTCAGGTCACACTTAATGGATCTTATAAACAGTGTAAAAGGATGCTTCCAACGTACTCTGCAGCTTATAATTTGAGTGCAAAAATAGCTGCCCTTTGTTTCACTGCCCCTCCTTCCTAAATGCACACTTCTGAGATTCTTCACTGAAAATGTTAAACAATGTCACACTCTTCTCTGTATCTAAATGTCTCTAACTTTGCTCTTGGATTTTATATGCAGAGTTGTGGGTCTGATAACTACAAAGGCCCTGCTGAATTCTCAAACACTGAACCCTGAAAGGAGAACTCAGGATTTTTATGTCAGCTTTTCCAATGTAAGCTGTATAACCTTGAGTTCATTATAACCCTTATGGTCCTCAATTTGCTCATCTCTAAAATGAAGGTCAAAACTATCTCTTATGTCCGTTAATGTGGTTCCATGGTATCATTTTAGCCTGCTAATGAATTACTTAAATATTGAAGCCCACATTAAGTCTTACAAAAAAGCATCACTGGCAAGATTTTCCTCCCAATTACTGGTGCTAATAGGGGCCAAAATGGCATGGATACTTTAAATTCGTAGATAATCCCCAAATTTCAATTTAGCTAAGTGTTTCAACCTTCTCTTCTGCCAAACCATTTACAGGGGATCCAGACAATTAGTATACATGGACTTTTGTGAGATTTATCTCCTTTATAACCCTCTCCTTTCCTACTGCCTTGCCACCTGAGTATTTCAATATAGGGATTCTCAAAAATAGAAAAGATAAACAAGTACAGTTGTATAATCTACCAACAGGCTGTGTTTCAAAATATTCTACTACTGTAAGTAATAATGATAATGCATTAAGGGCTTATTTTATGTCAGATGCTTTACAAACAACTTTACTTAAATCCTTTGAGCTGAATAGTTTCAAAGGACTGCCATACATAGTCTCACTCATTGCGTGGTATACATAGCAGCAAATAATTGAGTCATCCTGGAGGTAGGACTTCTGATCTCAGTGTAAGCAGTGTGGTTCTTTCTGAAGAACCATCGTTTCAAGGCTCTCCTCCATCTCCTGCTGGCTTACTAGCCATCTATGGACTCTTGCTTACATATGCCTCATTCCAATGTCTGCCTTCATCTTCTTGTGGCTTTCTATTATTTATGTCATATTCATTGTATAAAGTGATATTGGACAGAACCCATCTTACTTCAGTGTGATCCCATTTTAACTCCATATGTTGATGTTCTGATTCCAAAAAAGCTCCTTTCTTAAGCGGCACTAGTTAGGACTTATACAGTTTTGGGAGTGACACATTTTAATCCATAATAGATAATATTTTCATGCTATCTATGAGATAATTAAGATCTGATGTCAAATTAATTCACCTACGATGAAAAAGCCAGCCATGCTGGATCGGGTTTCACCTCCACAAATTCGTTGACTTTATTTGCTCTTTAGCAAATAATCTTGGTACTCCAAATGAAAACATATCAGGCTGCAAGATTAAGAAAATTGAACATAATTGGTTTGATGAATTTAATGGTATAATATGTTCAACACTGAGTGACATCTGAGGTTCATTGAAGGCAGCACGATTAATTAAAAAAACAGTATTAGCTCTGTATATAAGTAAGCAGGTGCAAATGTGGGTAAAACCTGAAAACCTAGAAAGAGACCAAGAGGAGGGGATGAGAAAGGATAGAAGGAAGGTGAAGGAAACACGGGGCATGAACAAGGAAAAAGAGTCTGAGAAGGGGATGGTACGAGGGGCAGCAGGCCCAGCAGATGGGGAGGAGAGCCACGTAAACATTCCTTGTTTAAAAATGTCATAATGGCGTCTAAGATATTGTAGGCTAATTTTAAAAAGGAACTCTTTAAAAGGTGTGCCAACATTGGATTAATAAGTTAAAAACACGAGAAATAAGCTTGTACCCTATCACTTTCTAAGGGAAGCATACATACCTCATACATTTATATGTTAGATAACATTTCTGGGAAGTCCAATTGTAGAGTACCCCTGTAAAGATATTTATTTAAAGCTCAGTTTTTACCTGTTAGTTAATGGGGATTTAAAAACAAGACTAGGGAGCATTTTTTGCTTTTTATCGTGTAGCTGTAAGTGTGTTTTATATTTCAATCAAGGACAGGTCAGTTTACTGTGCACAACCATTCTGAGATTATGGAAGGGGATGAACTGAGAAATGGCATTTAGCTGATACCATTCCTGGAGGGCTTTTTCTGGGGAGGCTGCCATGTTTCTTTACAATCCTTTCGTGATTGTTGCTGGTGTAGCCCACTGGCTGCTCATTAGTCAGGCTCTGCCCTAAGCAGTCCTATCTGACATCCTATATGGACATAGGATGAGGCAGAGCCTTGGGACTTTGCAGGAAGAAGATGGGTTTCTGGAACTAAGGGGCAATACAAATGCTTAAAAGATTGGTTTAATTGGGAGGTTTCAGCAATCCTTGAGTACTAAGTTTTCTTGGTACCTCCAGAAAATGAGCTCTATTTTATCCACTTTATCTCATCTGAAAATTTCTTCTCAGTGGTCAGAAATATTTCACATACCCGATACTCTTAATATTTTGTTAGATAGCAATATATTGATAAACATATGCACTTTGATGCCAGTATTTGTAGATATAGGGCACCAGCACACAGTGTAATGAAAATCTGTTGTTTACCCATTGTTTTTTTCAATCTCTCATCAAGACTGGTTATAGTGCCATCAAGGGAAAGTTTTGATGCAGAATTTGTACACAGAGGGGAGAGTAGGTTATCAGATTTTCTTAGCAAAATATTTGATAGAGGCATCACAGTTAGTACATTTCTAGCCCAAGGGACTCTGCAAATTTCCTTTTAATGAAGCTAGAGGGCCAAAGTGTCATTTTTTTATTTTTAAATATATATTTGGTTTGCTTGATGATGAAGTAAAGCAAAAATTCCTTTTTGTATTTTCTTATGATTAGCATTCACACTGATTTATTTTTGACCATACAATAACAGGTACATAGAGAATACAACTCTTAGAATAAAATTAAATGTCCCAATAATTATCATCCTTGATTTCATTTAGAGTATGTACTGGGCAAATGAATAAAGGAGATAATATGCTGGCAAAACTTCTAAATTTGTGTTAATAATGCTTGGTAAAACAGGGGTAACAGTGTTGAACCATACAAGACTTTATTTTTCATAGACAATTTTTTTTTCATTTAAAATTCTCATGTCTAAATTCACAGTTCTTTGAAGTAGTTTCACATGTTTTAGTTAACATATGAACACACTTTATTATTTTCTATTAGAAGCGAGGCAGGGTAACTCGTTATTTGAGATGATGTTAGCCCAATGTAACTCCAGCTGGGTGAAAGTGCTTCCTCACCACCCTCTCATAAATAGAAACAGGGAAATAGAGACAGGAGTTACTAAACTGAGAGCTGTTGAGATAGCTCTATTCCTAACTTTTGCCTTGTGAGGTTTTCAAATGAGTGTCAAAGTCCTAATGCAGATCCCAACCTAAGGCTTTCATTACGTAAAAGAATTTAGAAAACAAAGACAATTTATTAAAAAGTCATACTCGTCTACTGCCCCTGGGAGGTGGCACTCCAGATTCTATGCAGCTGATCGCCTTGCTATGGATTCATAGATGAATCAAGACTATTAAACCATGATTGATCTGATAATAACATCTAATAATGACATCTAGTGTTTTATTATATTATAGTCCCTGTTCTCAGAGTTTAAGAGATCAATAAATAATACCATGCTCTTCCCCTTCTGAGCTTGGAATCAATTCAGAATTAAGCCCCAAGATGCAGACAAATAGAGGTCAAATAGCCAGTTTTATTATAAGGATTATTGGAAAATACAGTTTCAGAGATGTGGGCAAAAGGCTTAGTACTGCACCAGTGAGTTAAGCAAGTGTCCAGTGTAGTCGTCTGTGCAGTTGGACAGTTGGTGTTCTTCCTGGCAGCTCTAATTTGTCCCTCTGTGTTTGCCAAATGGCATCAGAGATATTGACAGAGATGTGGGGACTGGAAGGCACTGAGGGATGCAGAAGCCAGAGAGGGCAGAGTTGGATGTGCTCAGTACCTCTGCTCTTCTTTGAGATCAGAGCTGCAGAAGGAAGGTCAGCTATGTTGCTAGAATTGAAATCCTCATGAAAAAGAGGGAGGGGAAGAAGAATAATTCTCATCAGTGATTTCTGGGAAGAGAGTCACACAGCCTGTTGGATGTTGCTATGATCTCTCCTATCTGAAGTTATCCCTGCCATGTTGTCCAACACGGATTAAAAATACTGCACTATAAATGAGTATAAATATACAGTCATGTCACTCTGACATCAAAAGTCTCAAATATGGACTGCATAATCTCTCCATTTAATTCCTAGAGGTTAATTAAATCCCCACATTAAATCACCCTGCTATGGAAAGTCCATCCAAACCAAAGGCAAAAATTCCTAAATTAAATACCGAAGAAATTGAAGTCCAATATGGATGTGCTTTTGCTCAGCTCATCAGCCAGTTATATGCTGGTTTTCCTGAGAAGAGCAGGTGATTTGAGCAGCTTTTCCTCAGTGAGATGGTTCTGAGTCTCCTAGCATTTCTTAAATGCCCCACTCTGCAGAGGTCACAACCCTGATTTTCTTTGTGGTATGAACTACTTATGTATGTCTTACCTACAGTCTCTTCACAAAATAAACTGAACCCAAGTTGAGTTGATAAGCTGTTTCCTCCTCCTCTTCCTTCTCCCCATCTTCCTCTGCCCAACCTGAGCACTGTTGCTGCTCTTGTTTCTGATAGCCTTGCTTCTAAGGCATCTGTAGACAGAATATGGTACAAAGTAATGAATACTTTTTAATGCTTTGTTACCTTTTAAAAATCCCTCTTAGCAGTGGTGGAAATTTCATGCAAATGTACAATAATCTTAAGAATGTCCTACGTTTGTTAATTATAATAATTTTTGTGTATATTGCATTTAATAACCACATACTTAGAAGAAGAACTTCATTACATCAGCATTGACATATTCAATAACAATTTTCTGAGCTAGGCTGCCTCTCTTAAAAAATTGGCTGTACATTCTTAGGTTTACAGTTGAATTATAACGTTTGTACAATCTTTTACTCATTATAAACTCTATAAGACATAAAATTAAATGAGCTTTTAACGTTTAAAAAAGATCTCCACTTCGTTGTTAAAATACACAGTTTCATACAGAAAAATTCATTTTAAGGCAATTGACAATGCAATTGACACTAAGATGTTTGCACATGTGTTTCTAATCTCTGTATATCTGATTATTACTAGTCACATTCAGTTACTTTCTGAGCTCCTTGGCATCTGAGCATGGATATAAAGTTATCAGGTAGATTTCAATGATAATGTTTTTCACATCTACTAATTATTAAGGAGAAATTTTTTATCCTTTGAAGAATTATTATTTTTTTAACCATTATACTTTAAAAAAATTTAATAACTACATGATTTACACTACAGCTTTAGCATATTCAGTAACACACTCCAGAGCAACAGTACATCTCTTTCACAAGTGGGTGTCAGTTTCTAGGTTCACAGTTCAATTAATATAGTTAGATATTATTGAACTCAGTATAACAATTTTTATTCTTTGATAATTTCATAGATGTATGTAATATACTTTGATTTTTTTTATCATATCCATCCTTCACTGCCCCCTCAAACACCTTGTACTCCCTCAACAAATCCTCCTCTTAATTTTATGCTCCCTGTTTTTAGTGTTGCTCCTACACAAATAGATGTGGGGCCATTTTCTGGAGCATGGGCAACTTCTCAGGACCCACACCTCTGAAGAAAATCAGCTCTCCCTCATCCAGCAACCATTGACTGCCAAAAGCTCCTTAGCTGGGTGGATGGTGGTTTGTCGCCCCTCTCCCATGCCTTAAACTGGCATCTGTATAAACCATTCCCCAAGAGTCTCACAGTTTTAAAGATTTTTATTTTATTGTTGATCATGTGTATATGTGTGTCTGTGTGTAGTTATGTGCACATAAGTACAGGTGTCCGCAGAGGCTGTTCATCCTCCTTTCTTGGTCTTGAGAAGCACATACTTGTTCAGGGGCATTCGAAACCTTTATTTCCTGCTTCTTTTCAGCAACAGACAGGACTCTGGTGCTCTGTTTCCTCCCTTAATCTCTGATAGATTGCTAGGAGGCCCAGCTAAGTGTTGAACTGTTTAACGGATCAGACCTCTCTAACAGGAGTATGGAGAAGTAGCGCTGTTTGCAGATTTTGACTGCTCTGTTCTCTTGTCTCCCGTTTTGCTTACAGTCTAGACATTTGTTTTGGCAGAATGCTTCTCTAGATGTTGTCTTATGACAGTTAAAGATAAATGAGCACTGTATCTGTGAAAAAATGCTTCTCAATGACATCTTGTGTGTCTTCACTTTCCGAAGCTCAGTAGCGCTCCTGAAGATGCAGCTCATGCTGAATGTGTCATTCAGAGGTCCGGTGAGCGCACCGCCTGCTGGCCGTTGTTTATGGTGCTACCACTTACTGTCTTACCACTTACCAAACAGATTTTGTCATGACTAGCCCCATCCTATTACAAACTACTCCAACTGAGTGAATGCCAATTGATGATGCTCGTTTTGTAAATTTTGAGAACTCTCTGCTGATCTTCCTTTTTTTACTCTCAATTGTGTCCAGATTTTCAGATGGGGGGTGGCCTCTTATCTGAGCCTTGAGGCCTTTCCCCCAGTGCACTGACTTCTCTCTCTGCAGAGCTATTGTCCTGACATAGCTGTAGGTGTGCGTCTTCCAGGTATCTAATTTTAGAGACTAGGCATCTTTCTTTCGTTACTTTTCTTAAGCACAAGAATTTTATAATCTGATACTAACTCAAACTTTGTTTTTCCTTTCTAAATAATTTTTTAAACTGTTTGATCTGGGTATTGTTTTTTTCCTCTCATTTCATGTACGATAACATACCCTTTAAGATCACAGTCTGTCTTTTCTAGATCACGCTGTCTTTCTTATTATTTTCATATTCCTATTCCGATGGCCACAATGGCTATACTTTGAAAGCATTGTAGAGATTCTTTCAGATTTTCAGAGTAAACCTGATGTCTAATAATAGTTATGCTTTAAACTTTTCTTAGCTTGAAAAACCTTTTGAGGTTTGTTTTCTATCTCAACCAAAGAAGATGACTCATTTCATTGTAATAAGCACCTACATTTTGATTTATTTTTCATTATTAAAGTATATTTTGTTCTGATTGAAGTTCTTCTTTTGGTTTATGATCGACAAATCTAAAACCAATTGTTATGTCGATGTGTTGGAGGCTCAGCTGAGTTGACATATAACCCACTAAAAATGTTTGCCTTTTCCAACTCCTTTCCTTGTGTGCAGCTCAGAGGACTAAAACCTGGGAGAGCTGGTGTCTTAGTTTATTTCCCTGTTGCTGTGATAAAATATCTTGACAAAAGCTACTTAAGACGTAGAGGCTTTACTTTAGCTCACAGTTAAGGTACAGTACAGACAGAGGAAAGTAAAGGCATCAGAAGTTCGAAGCAGCTGGTCACATCACATCATCAGGAAGCAGAGAAGGATGCGTACACAGATGTTGCTCAATGCCCATCTCTGTTTATGCAGGCCAGGGTTCTGAGTCACCCACAGTGGGAGGTTCTTCCCTCATCAGTTAACATAATCAAGACCATCTTCCACAGATATGTCCAGAGGGCCTATCCGAAGTGATTCTAGATTCTATCCAGTTGACAGTTAACACTTGACCATCACAGCTTGTCAAACATCAGCAACCTCTTCACAATCTATGCAAAGCTTATGAGAAGGGAGAGGCACTGTCAGTTTATGAAGATAGAGCATCTGAGACAGGGATGGTAGATGGAGCAAGAGGAAACTGAGGCCAGGAAGCTAGATACAGGGCAGTTCAAATAAAGTGTGGCAAAGATCAATGGCAAGGCACCCTACTATAAAGCCTTCAGAAAGATCACTAGAAAATGGGATCTACTAAGTTACACTTTTGGGGATTGTGAAATATGTTCTGGCAGCACACCCAAAGAAGGCATTCAGTTATGCTGACATGGTAGGAAATCACAGGAGAGAAGCTGAATTCAAGAATAGCCATTTTTCTCTGGGCCATATCACTTCAATTTCGTCTTTGTGCATTCTTCTCACCAACATAATATTTACTCAGACATTATTCAGGAATTCAGATATAGCCAAAATGTTTTGGGTAGAGAGAGTCATCAAAAATAAGATATCTGGTAGGGTAATATCTAACATTTTTCCATTTCATGTTCAGAGTCATTTTGGTAGAAATCAGATGTTTTTTGTTCTATTTACAACTCTACATGAAGTCCATATTTTACTTCTAGGAAGAACACAACTTATGAACAAAAGTAGTGCCACATAAGTGGAAACATATTCAAGAGTGAGTGATTATATCACCACCAGGAAATGACAGTAGTTCCCTCATTGAGAGGACTAATCAAGGATCATATGGGACTATCTTAATTTCCTCCATAGGCATCACCCCTAAGGATGTACTTATGTCCCACTGGTCTCCACCACTCAAAGGTTCTACCACCTCACTGAGGGTAAAGGCTCCAATGTATGAATCTTTGGGGAATACAACACCTCTCTGGTTTAGTATACACTGCAGTTGACCTTATCCGCACTGGTCATTATCATTATTGTGTTCATCAAAAGAATCATGTCCCTTCAGCTGGGGATTGCTTTGGTTATTTGTGGTATTTTGTGTTTCCATGTGGGTTTTTAGATTGTGTTTCTAGCTCTGTACAGAATGTCTTTGGGATTTTGTAGAATTTTCCTTTGGGTAATAGAGAGCCACTTTCAAAAAATGTTCACTCCCACATGCAGATCCTAGCTTTTCATGTCTCTATTTATGAGGGTGAGTGTGGATATAGCTATGAAACTAGTAAGGAGACCCCAAGGGGCAGGAGGTACAGAGGAAATAAGGGAATAAAATAGGAAATACATGATCTGAAATGGAAAGGTTATTGGGAGAAGGATGAATGGAGAGGGAGGTTAGGGGGCTGTGAGAAAAAATGTGTCAGAGAATTAAAAAAAAAGTATTCTGTAGGAAAATGCAGTGAAACCTAATACCAAATTATGTTAATGAAAAATAAAGGTAAATGACATAAGGCACTTTATATAAAATCAGTGTCACTGTTTTCAAGATCTGCAGTTACAGTTGGACAAGCTTTTTTATCAAATCTTGGTACAACCTAAGAAAGTACCATAGGTGCTGCAAGTGCTCCATTGGAGAGGTAAAGAGGTTCAAATGTAAAATAAAGATATCAGTGGAGGAACCCACCATTTAAACCTCAGAACGTCTCCACGGATTTCCTGCTGCAGCCCACACACAACTAGGCTGGCAAACTCCAGCTCCACTCTGTGACTCTGGGTAAACTACAATTCTAGTCATAAAGCAGTTTGTCACTCATAGAGACCAGGACAGCACTGCCTTAGCTCAGTTGTTGTATGAAATATTTACATGTTTGGGAGACAGTGGGATCTTTAGGAGCTGAGTGTAGCTGGAGGAGTGAGTCAAAGTACGTAATCCTTGAAGTTCATAGTCAGTCCCACCGCTTCTCTTCTCTACTTCCTAGTCCAGGGAGACGTGAGCAAGCAACCTTGTGTTTCTCTGGCCACAGCCTCGAACTGATCTTGTCATTATGCATTCCCTGCCTTGGGGAGAGAACGCGTACACTCAACTTCGAGCTACCATAAAGTTTTCCTGCTCTAAGCTGCTTCCTGTCAGGTATTTGGTCACAGTGACAAAAGAAGTACCCGATGCTTTACATAAGCTTCCGTATGGCCGTGTTGCTGAGGCGTTCTATCTCTGGGAAGTATTTCCATCAGGGCCCATAGTGGAATCCATCCTTTATTCCTTTTCTTAACATACATGGGGAAACCACATTGCATCATGGTTAAAAGCAGAGACCATGGACTGAAATCCTTATGCTGTCCTTTGTTATCCATGTGACCATGAATAGATTGTTCAACAACTCTGTGCTTTATCTACCTCCCTTTCTGTATGACGGCGATGCAGTAGCCATTAGTATAGTAATAGCATGCAATTCTAACGTTATGTGCAATATTTATAACAGAGCAGCGTCTGGCACATAGTGAGCTTTCAGGAAGTCAGATAGTAGAAAACTAAAAATGTGCCACATTCGATTGTGAGCAATTATCATAAAAACCTCGTTTCTCAAGTAACTTTTTCATTTGATTTCCAGAACAACTAACAATAACCATTTGAAGCCTGAGAAATAGGATCATATCACCTCCCATTCAGCATATTACTGCACAAAACACTTAATTCCCGGGCAGAGAAATGACAGGGAAAGGACAAACAACACAGTGCAAACAAAGTGCATTTTTTTCTTGCCTCAGGATTGGTCTGAACTCTTTTCAAATTATTTTTGTAAAATCTACCATGAGCAAAGAAAAAACACAACAAATCAAACCGTCTATGTTTAACCTTGTTGAAAGCAAGGGGAAAATATCTTCTTGGGACTCACTCAAGAGAACAGTGGGTTGATGCTGAGATGTAAAGTCTCCGTTAGAGCAATTTCTAAGCTTCCTTGCCTTCTATGACAGTCATCACACATGCAACATCACTGAAAAGTGTTTGTATCTCACTTAGGCATTTATAAATCACTTTGTACAGTGCTGTGCACAGAGCTAACTGAACACCAAGAACCTCAATGATTTTTCTACATGTATCAGGTTCTTCCAAATTCCTCCATCCTAACTTCTATAGAAATAAAAACGTTCAGTTTTTAAGAATTGACTCCTCACAGAGGTAAAAAGTGTAATTGTTTCTCCATTATGTATTCTCAACTATACATATAAAAATGAGCAAATAAGCTTATTTTTCCCTATTATTTTCAATATAACACAGACACTGGATAATATCAGGTGCTAAGAGGACTTAGCCCAGAGAAAATCCACCTGAGGCTTCAACAGGCCCCAGGGTACAATGTTACACATGCAGAAGATGGACATGTCTATTACAACAGTGTTTCCATCAAACAGATTTAAGTATCAGGCAGTGGAAGTGAGTAGAACAGATCTCTAGAGACTTTATGAAGGCAGTGAAACAAGCCTGGAGAATGGAGACATGATCCCTTTAAATATGGATTAGATATTTAGCTCAGAGCAAAATGATATTCAGTCTTAGTGTTCTGTCAGAACTTAAATCACCAAAAACTGGTTGAGAGAGAAAGAGATGGGGGGAGAGAGAGAGAGAGAGAGAGAGAGAGAGAGAGAGAGAGAGAGACACTATGTAGTTTAGGATGACCTCAGATTCACTATGTAATCTGAACTGGTCTTCAAATCACAACCTTCCTGCCTCAGCCTTCCAAGATTATAGGTGTGTGTCTATTTCTTTACCTTCTAGTATCACTAATCTTTCAGGTTAGAATAAGGTAATCATGTTTCTACAGTTTAATCACTTTCTACACTCTCTGAGGAACTGGTATGGAGATGTGTCCTTTGCTTTCTGTTCAGGATCCTGGCCTTACCACTGTGCTGTAGTCACCATAGGAACTAATGAAGTAGAGTGATGGGTTGATGAGTAGATGCCACTAGCCATAGGAATCAAGTACTCAGTGCGTCAATATTCTCTTCCAAAGACAATAGACACATATCCAAGTGTTAAAACAAGGGATTATGTACAAAAGAAAAAAAATGATTGTGTTACTGTTTTAATTACCTTTCTCTTGCCAAGATAAAATACCTCGACCAAGGGAACTTACCAAAGGAAGGGTACGGTTCCAGGGGAATTAGAGTCCATCATGACAGGGAGGCCTGGAGGCAGAACGTTGCAGGAGCAGGAGCAGAAGCTAAGCTCTCACATCTTCAAGCAGGCACAGGAAGCAGAGAGCTTCTGAAGATCCAGCAAGGCTTAAGAACTCTCAGAGCCCACCCCTAGTGATGTGTTTCCTCCAGGATAGCCACACCTTCTAAGACTTCCAAAAACAGCACCATCAACTGTGGACAAAATATCCAAATACTTGGAGCCTATGGGGCATAATCTCATTCAAACCACCACAGTAACTTATTGATGTGAGAAGCGAAAAGAAGTAGATGCAATGTTCTTGGTATACAGATTTGCGACTATCAAAGGGTACAGGTTGGGCTTTCTGATACCCTTATTTTTTTCATTTAAATTCTACCTACACAAGAGTTACCCATCCTTAGCTCCATCTCAGCAGGCAAATCTTGTTTCTGTCCTTTTCTTCCCTTCATAAAAGCTAAAAACTAAAAGCGTGCATCCAATTATGTAAGTTACAATTTACCATTCAAAGCAGGTGCTAAACTTCTGTGCTCCCCTCAGCTGTCTCTTGGAAAGACCATGGTGAAGTATACATTGCTGTTTGTATCTGTAGGAAGCACAGCAAAGCATGCTGGGCATTGCTGACACATGATGCTCTCTTCAGTGCTTTTTATTTAAATCTCCAGTTCCCCATATTATGCTTTTGTTTTCTATTCCTAAAATGTAGCTAAACTGTGTCTGTGGCTGGTTATAATTGTTTTGCTTCCCACATGTTCTGCCTCTAACTAAACCAATGACAGGTTGTGTATCTGTTTTCCTATGTGCAGCTTTCCCTTGAGCTTTAAGAAGCTATCATATCCTCAAACTTCCCAGCCAGCTTCTAAGGATGTGTTACTCTAGCAAGGGCCTCATTATCCACATTGGTAAAATTTTCCTCCCCATCTTCAAATTGATAGCTATCAAAGTTTTCCCACTTTTAAATCTTTCCAATTTGCTGTCCAATTCATCTTCACATGTTGGTTCAATATTGTTCACATCTGTTTTCACTGTAAACTTTAGCTGCAGTACACAGAATGTGTTACTGTCAAAAGATTGTTGCACATGGGAGTTTTTCTGTTTGGGATGCATATTCATTCTAGTGTTAGGTTCTTTGACTATCTCTGAAAAGGCAGACAGCATCTTCTTGTGGGTTTGTAGCCCATCCATTTTTTTTCTACTAAAATTATTTGCTTGTGTGTTACAAACAATCAATGAAACACTGGTGTAGTTCCATTATCTTTAAACAACATCAACTTAGAAACAGAAGTGGTATTGGAAGCAAAATGTAATCACTTCAAGATAATAGTTTCTATTGACCAACAGAAAATAAAAATTCCAAGTTTCTGTGTATTTATCACCACAGCCTACCATACATAAATTAGAATAAAGTGATTACTAAAGGAAAAATAAGGGTCAAACCAAAATAATGGGGGAGATGAGCACATGCATCTTCTACCACCTGAAGGAACAAGATTAGCACATTTAATAAAATAGAACAATGCACATAATTATAGAACACATGTAGTCTTTCAAGTGTGCACAGAAAATTTATAAAATTGACGAAATGCTGAGTTATAACACTGACTTCAATATTTCAGATAATTGCTGTGCATGATGGTACATATCTTTAATCCCAGCACTTCAGAGGCTAAGACAGGTGGATCTCTATGAAATGAACATGAGTCTAGTCTACATAGTGAGTTCCAGGCCAGCTGGGACTATAGGGAGACCCTGTCCCTGCAAAACAAAACAAAAAACAAAACAAAAACACAGAAAAAAGCATAAACAATACAACAACAACAACAACAACAATTCCACATTGACTTTTATTTTATGTGTAACAGTATTTTGCTTGCGTGTAGGTATTTGTACCACATGTGTGTCTGGTGCCCACAGTGCCAGAAGAGTGCATTGAGTTCCTGGAGTAGCAGGTGGTTGTGAGCCACCATGTGGGTGCTGGGAATGGAAGCTACATATTCAGTAAGAACAACAAATTCTCTTAATCATTGGGTCATCTCCCCAAATAAATAAAATTCAATATAAATTTAATTTATGACTTCAGTAAGGTCATTCAATATATGAATAATAAAAATAATCAATGGAATTTTATTAGTGATAAGCAGAAAATAAAAATGCAATGCATAATGACAACCATATATGAATGACTACACTGAAAACTATAGACCCTCTATAAAGAAAATTCTATGACATCACAGGGATAAATTGAGAGACTTAATGGTGAAAATGCAATTCATAGTGGAGAAAATATTTGAGAATCATGCATATGATAAGAGATTAATGTTCAGAACACATAAAGAACAGAAACGCCAATGGACCCTCACATGAACATTTGAAAATTGCCCTGTTCCCTGTCTAGAACGTGTAATGGTATTTACTCTTGCCTTTACTTCTCCTTCACATCTCTTATTCATGATTCAAGGACTTTCTTTTCCTCTTAGAAATAAGAGTTACATAATTTGGGAGTCTTTTAGATAGACTCACTGAAGGGGTGCTCCAATTGCCTCACCCTGCATCCCTTTTCAGGAAATTGGCTAGGCAGTTAGGGTGAAAAGACCCCAAAGAAATGTAGCCAGTTTCTTGGCTAAAAGTCAAAATGTCTTTGGGCCTGTTAGCAACATACTCTGTTCGAAAGGCCAAAAATGTCAAAAGTATTTGGGAGCTTATATCTAATCTTTAAAAGATTTTAGGGTTACCTCTTCAGAGGGGGGAATGTTGGAGGGGAGGAGTGGGCATGGATTTATGGATTTGTTCAAAACACCTTATATACATGTGTGAAATTCTCAATAAAGTTTTTGTGAAAGTTAAAAAAATAAAACAGAGATCTGCATTAAGAATCAGGCAACCAAGTCAAAAGTAGATTTGAACACACATTTCTCCAAGGAATATATGCAAACATCCAATAGTTGCGCAAATGTGTTCAACATCATCTTTCAGAGCAATGTAAAATGAAGACATAATGAGATACTATGACACTTAACAAGCACAGCAAATGCTAGCAAAGGTCTGGGGAAATGACGCCCAGATGAATTTCTGATAGGAATGTGAAGTATGCCGCTACTGTAGAAGACAGTTTAGCGTTTCCTCAAAGAGTTCAATATTAACACATGGCCCAGAAATTCTACTCCTAAGACACTCAGGAAAACTGCAAATATGAACACACAGAAAATTCCCTCAGAGCTTCCATATTCATAACAGGCCAAATGTGAAATAACTCAAATGTCCTTTGCTGAGGAATGGGTAAGAAAATGTATAATTATATTCAGCAGAATATTATCTAACCATTAAGGAACAAAATAGTGTTGCATGCTGGCATTGATCTTGCAAGTTTTATGTTAAGTGAAGTGAGAGAGACAGAAAAGGTCATAGATGTTAGAGGCTGCCAGGAAGAGGTCTGAAGGAAACTGTGGGTGACCGCTAAGAGGTATTTCGTTGAGATTTTGGAAACATTGTAGAATTAATGTATAACATTGTGAACACACTGCAAAATTTGAAGTGTATGGTTTATAAATTTGGGCTTATATAAATTATATTACAACCAAGATAGAATGGTTTTAATGAAAGAAAATGTAATAATTCCCATTTTATCAAATATAAAGGTATAATGAAATTACGTTGTGTAAGGTGGTATGATGCAAGCAAATTTTGTATGATATGCGCTGTGTCTAGCAACAGAGCTTGGCATTCATGACCACTTTGCTTAGGATAAAACTACCAAAGTGGCATTTTGAATGAATTTTGTTGAGTCAATTAGAAAATGATTAAAATACCAATTCATCATGATCAAAACATCAATTCCAGGTAGATACTTGGATTAGATATGATATTGTGAAGAAACTTCCCTTAAGTTGTATTTCTACTCTTAGAAGAAAACAGAAAAGTCTACGTGATCACTTTTGGTGATAAATGCAACACTGAAGGAAATCACTGTAAAAGATGGTTAAACATATTGACATTGAAATTAAGTACTGATGTTCAATATAAAACTCAGAAAAGAGGAAAGTCATGTGATGAGACAGAGACACAAAATCAAGGTAAGACTCAATTATAGAATACCCAAGGAACCTCTATAAATCAACAAGAAAAATACGATTCATAGAAATCATGCAAAAAATCAAAAAGTACCTTTCCAATTAACAAATGATTAACAAATACATGAAAGCAATGTTATGATATTAGTAACCAAGGAAATGCAGACTAAAAGGACAATCCAATTGATGGCTACAATGTAACAGAAAGAAAAGCATGTGCGTTGCAGAACAATACACAACAAAAGCTGAATAATCCACATGCGTCAATAACAGAATATGTAAGTTATGGAATGCTCATCCAAGAAACTATGACAGAGAAATGAAACTGACAACCACTAAAAACAGTAGGACAGGTAAAATTCACAATGTGTTAAGGTAAAGAAAATAAATCCTGAATAATGGTGTATGATTTCCATTATGCCAAGCTCAAAACTATAGCAAAGTTAACTATAGACTATCCAAAACATTTGGAAATCTGAGCCAATATATAATCTATAGTCTATTAAAAATGTGTGCAGCAAGATGTCCAGGAACATGCAATGTGTTCTTAATCATCATTTTCCTATGTCAATGAATAGCCAGTTTGTCCTGTGAAATTATGATGGACATGTGCATTTAAGGCAACATCCTCCAAATCCCTCATGTGCATTGTATCTAGACACACTGGGGTACAGCCAGCCATGGCCTTCTGTGTTGGCTAAGTTCAAGGTCTTAAGAAAGGAGATTATGAATGCTCACTTTGTGGTGACTTAACCACACACACAATGTGTATGTGTGTGTATACATATGTAAATAAATATAGATACATATTTATTTCCAACTCAGAACTCACAGCAAACCTAAAATATGAAAGGAAAAGTAAAACTGACTGACATTCTTTGTAGCTCTTGTAAGCAGCACCAAGATGCTGGACCAGATCGTTCACGTTATACGTTTTGAACAAGGTTGGGGCATTCGGAGAGCCATCGCCCTCTTTTTCAGAGAACTGTCATCATGGCACATGATGGCTGGCTTTGGACAGGAATCTCAGTAGTTTCAGGCCTTTGCTTTAACTTAGTGGTCTGGTATTATGGGAATTGTTCTGCTAAATAGAATTAGTCTTATTTCCGTTTCCCGGTGATAAGTTGTAGACATATATTCATATATACACATACAACCAGACACAACAGTGTTGACTCCTTGTCACATTTGTGGGTCCTCCATTCTCTTTCAAAGATACCTTTTTTTTAGTACTCAAGCAATATGTAAGTGCAAGCCTGATTTCCAAGGCAAAGTGAAAAGGCTGCCATGAAAATGTTTAAAAATGATCTCCTTTGTTTTGTAATAATAATGGTGAGAAGTTCAATATTGCCTCTCAAACAGAGAGGCAGGCAGCCGTATTTACAAAAGTCCTCTCTGTTTGCTATTGCCTTCACAGGAGACAACATTGATAAAACCTCTGTACCCCACAGCAGGTGCCAGGCCTTCTCGTGGGAATTTGTGCTGCCCACATGCTTCCTTTTATTTGAACTCCAAATGCCTTTAAAACATCAAGGTTGCGTTTAAATATCATTTGGAAATTTAAAGCTTTCTATTTTATTTTTTAGTTATAACTATTTCCATGGATTTACTTAGCTCAAATGAGTAAAAGATGAGACTGATTTCATCCTGTAGCCAGCAAAGACCTGAAAATGAGAGATTTAACAGAAGCCTGGGTTTACTTCACATTTAAGAAATTCTAATTTACATACTAAATATTAGTATAAAATACATCTAACAATTATCTTTATATTCTGAGAATGAGATCATTTTACCAAATAATTTTATGGACATTGAATAATTGTAAAACTTACTAGATCTAGATAGTTTCCTTTCTTTGATTACTGGGATGGGATAATTGAGGTTGTTTAAATACTTTTTAAGTGAAAATGTATGTTCAATTAGGAAATGATTTGCAAAATTATTTTTTTAGTTTTCGATATTTGGAAGGGTGATGTAGAATCATAACACTGTGTTGACTTTAACCACAGACCATTAAAACCCCATGTTTTCTCCCTCTTTCTTTTGGCTTACTTCAGGCTTGGAATCCTGCATCATCTGGTGACTTCCACAGTCTGGTGAGTTTTTGTTGTGGTTTGTTTTATGGTGATGCTATTAGAATTCTGATATTTTTCATGGCTTTCCATGAATCCTGGAGGATGTTTTTCTTCTCACTTTTGTCTTTATCTTTTTTTTTAAAAAAATAGTCCTAACTTTTATCTGTTAATGAATTTCATAAGGCCAATTGGAGAAGAACACTTTTATCCTAACTCAGGTACTGTATCTTAGTTAATCTTGGTATTTGGCAGTTTACTTATGAGCCATGAGAATGAACGTCCCACAAGGGTAACAGGGGAAGCGTAACACTTGCTTCTTTAGGAAACAGAAGTCACCACTGGGAAAAAATCATAGGAAAGGGGCCGAGAAGCTATCAGTATTGTGCAATATCATTTTAAAATTTTGACCTGTTTTCAAAGTTCATTTTATTTTTGAGAACTTCAGACATGAGAATCATATTTACATTATTTCCAGCCCTCCCAGGCCCCCTCTAACTCTTCCCATGTCTCTTCACTCCATCTTAATTTCTTTTGGTCTTCTTTGAACATCAGTGTTATAGAGACAGGTGTATTTATAAATAGAAGCACACACATATCATTTTATATATATATATATGATATGAGCTATTTATTGGTGCTTGTCTATTTCTATGTTTAATGCTTTTATTTTTTTAATTTTTAATTTAATTTTATTTATTATTTTTATGACGTGTATGAGTGTATGCCTGCATGTAAGTAAGTGCACTCGTGTCCTGCAATGACTGCGGAGGACAGAAGATGCTGTCGGAACCCCTGGAACTGGAGTTACAGACAGTTGTTAGCTGCCATGTGGTTGCTAGATTTCAAACCCGGGTCTTCTGCAAGAACAGTCAGTGTTCTTAATTGCTGAGTATCTCTCTAATCCCTGTTTAATGTTTTTAAAATAGATAAAATTTTTAAGAAAAAGCTACAACAAAGGGGCAGATATAATAAATTTTAAAATATTATTACATAATATAGAGCTACAAAATAGTGAAGCTTCTGTACTTTTCCAAGTTGAAACTCTTATAATTCTTCTATCACTTCTGTAACACACCAGTTATAAACATTGCTTGATTAAAAACATGTTGCAACAGAAGTTTTGTTTTGTTTTGTTTTTTTGTAAAAGTGCATATTTCTCCAGACAGCAATTTGTACTGGAACCCTGCTTTGTAAATATTATTGAAACATTACATTTAAATTCACAGTTGGGCCTTACCATGTTTTGAATTTCTTCAAGGTTATGAACCATGTTTTGTCTTATTTAATATTCTGAAAACTCTGTGATTTAACATGCTGTGTGCCCCAGGGCTCCCAAATCTACAGCACCCCCTTCTGTAATACTGAGTCTTACAAATCTCCCCTTGGGGTTGCAGGAGGAAGTCCTGTCCCTCATTCCATGAGGCGTGGGGTGCCTGCAATTTCCGCGTGTTCATGCTGCTTTTCTAGTGCAATAAAATGCTTCATAGACCTTCTTGAGGCTCATCCCATGGTTTTCTATGCTTTCCCCCACCTTCCACGTCCACGCCTCACTCCAAAACGTGGCACATCTGGTAGTAGTTGTGTTTGGGACAGGCTGCTTAAGGTTGACTAAAGAGAATTGCAGTCTATATATGGAATACTGAAACCTGTGTGTGAGACCTCATTGCTCCCTACAGCTCTGGTCATGCCCTCGTCACAGCATCAGCACCAGTGCAGCACTCCACCACCACTGGGGTCTGCATCCTTCCCAGGAGAACCTGCTTTGTAATAGTTTCTGTTTGCTTCATCACCTCTATTTAAGATAGATATTTTGAGATAAATGAAGAACAATTCAACAGTAGAATAGGCTTTGAGCATTTCAGTCCATTCACAGTAGAAGCAAGCTACCCTCTAGTGCACAAAGCAGGCTAGCTGTCCCATATGCCAACTTTGCCTAGGCATGAGTAGACTTTGCAAGGCCTTTTAAGGCTTATTAAGAAATTTTCCAAATAAAACATTCAGTAACAGTGATAAATTCAAAGTTACACTAGCTATAACTATAACACAGACTCAGAAAATAATTGACGTATAGTCTCCCTTATATGTGGATCCTAGATTCAAATCCTGATAAGTGAGTATGTATCCAGACATAACTACAGGAACCAGGAAAATGGAAAGGAACCAGGGAGATAAAGGAAAAGAAAGAACCTGAAAGAGAAGAACTGTAGGAAACAGGCCTTAATAAGGGAGATATGGATAAAAATTTGGTTAGTTTAAGGGAAGGGGGAGGGAAGGGTATACAAGGAACCTAGGGGATAAAAGGAAAGTAGGAGCTCAAGAGAGGTAAGACCACAGGAGAAGCGTATTATTAAGGGAGAAAGGGGAAAAATGGGGGCACCTTAACTGGGAAAACCATGATGGAGGAGTTAGACAATGAGAGAGATAAACAATGCCTAGCTAGTTTAAAAACCAGAGGGAACCATATTAGTCCAGCAACCTACTGACAAATTATACATACCAGATCAAGAAATACATGTCTAAGCAAGGTTTATCTGAGAACAACTGGTCTTTGCCCAAGATTTGTCTACATGGCACACAGCAATTAAAAATACCAGCCTGGTGGAACTAACCTTCTTGGATGTCTAACAGACATACTTTGAGGCCTATACTAATTTGGTCAGAGGGACAAAAAGGACAGTTTATGCTCCTTGCCCTCCTAGGTCGACTAGTTCCAGGGGACTATGAGCATCTCTCAAAATGTCCTATAATTGTGGTGAGTCACCTGTCCTCTTGATCAAGGAGGCTGTGGAGACCCCATGAGATGGATTTGAAACAGGGTCCAGTCTACAAAGAGGAGGGTCAACACAGGAAACATTTCCTCCATGCTTCCAAGCGAAACCAGCCATGGTCAAGGAGGACCTTTGATTTATCTTCACATAGGCGGACCTAGTAAAAGAAAGGAGCCAGGGGCTCCTCCCAAGCCCATGTGACCCCTGAGGAACAGATCCTCAAACAGCCTTAACAGTAAAAATATATTGGTTTATCTGGGCCAACTGTATGGCCTTAACACCCAAAAGGAAAGTATAATCAAAGATTAAAGGGGCCAATATAATTTTTTAAGAGTCCAGATGTACAGCTAAAGGCTATATAACAAGCAACAATGCCAGGTAGGAGATACCTTCTTTTGAGTTGTTGGCCAGCATGGCCCAAGGGACTTCCAGATAGTAACCCAGCATAGAACTGGGAAAATGAACAGCAGACCCCAATCTTATCAAAGGAATATTGACAACTGATTGCTGCTAGATGAGGAACAGCTGACCTTCCTATAACAAAGACCTCTAGATACTCTGACTAGATTCACAGGATGGACAAGTAGTGGGGAATGGCTGGGGGTGCTGACAACACAGCGGACCGGACAGTAGCAGGGATAACAGAGTATAAGGGCTCTAGTTGGGGGAAGCTATCAGATGTGCCATCTGGGAAGTGGGTATATAGATGAATAAGATAGTTTGGGATGTTCTGTGTGATATACACATACACAAAAAATCAACAAATTAAAAAAATGAATTATATTTGAGGAGGAAGCATAAAAATTTATGTCATGTTAATTAGTAGAGGTGATAAACATTGCTATTGAAATCTACCTGATGACTTTATAGACATACACAGGTGCCAAGAACCCTAGTGCAACTGATTATGACTAGCAATAATCAGATTAGAGACACATGCATCAACATCTCAGTGTTTTTAGCAAAAACAATGAGTCTTTCTGTAATAAACACTATATTTTAAAATTAAATGGAGATCTTTTTTAAAGGTTAAAAACTCATTCAATTTTATGTCTTACAGGGTTTATACTGAGTTCAATATTGTATTACTATATTAATTCAACTGTGAACTGAAAATTTTTATAGCCATTTTTGAAAGAGATGTATCTTTCCTCTGGAAACTGTTATTGAGTATGTTAAAGCTGTAATGAAATTCTGCTTCTAAAAAAATTAAAAAATATATATATACAATAAAAAATTTAAAAAGAAAGCTAAAGTTATATTTTTACCAATTTTAAAAGTTCAGATCTAATTCCCTCCTGTGTGATGAAGTTAACATCCAACTCCCTCTTCACATTCCGCAAGTAGGAAATCCACGGAGACCCTTACTGGGAAGCGACACCTTGCTCAGGAAAATGTGTGCCTTCCTATTCCCATCCTAATGGTAGAGCCCTTGAATACTTTTATGCATTCCGAAACCCTTTTCAGTTATTATATCTGGGCCTTCCTACCACAGATATCCTGTTGTTGTTGTTTGTTTTAAACTTCCACATCTTCATTTAAATGGCAGGGTATTCTCTGAATGCTGGATCATCACAACGATCTCCAGGATGTTCTTCCATCTCATTTATTTCTAATTTATGTTTCATCAACTGACAGCAGATTGAGTTTAAATCATAATTCACGTGCCTCTCCATTCTTGTTTCCTCTAACCCCCACCCCCATTGAGGTATCACATGAGTCACTATGGAGAATTAGGCCACTCATCTAAACACTGGAACTTCTAAACTCATCAGCATGTTCTGTTCACCCCACACTTCAATATGTGTACTTCTATGAACAGAAGAAGGTTCTTCAAATCGACCCTTAACACATTTCCAATTCATTACTAAAGGGAAATTCAATGCTATTTCTCCCGAAAGTTTTGCTAGGTTCAAATATGGTTCTTTAATTCTTTCTCTTATACTTTTACTTTCAGGGTCACCAAGTTCAGCACTTTGACTAAATGAGCATCTGTTCCAGAGTGTTTTGTGCTGTGTTCACATTTTTTACTCAGCAAACTTGATGAGGGAGGTAATAATGACACCATGTTTGTTAGTGGTCTATGCTTAGGGAGGCCTCAAAAACTACTTCGAAACTGACTAACATTTAAAATTTTGTTGGATTTTAAGCATGAAACTTAAATTTTCATTTCTATAAAGCTTGCTTCTATCCAATTATGGCTTTCAAAGCAATGACATGAATGGAGTCGGGGGATGAACAGCATTGACAGTAAAACACAAATTCCAGTTGTTTCACAATATGAATGATAACCTGCAGAGTAATATTACAAATTAGATACATTAAGTGTACTCTGCTCAGTTACCATACAATCCTCAAGCTGAAAATAGAGTATTACTCTGGAACTAACTGCCAGCAATAAAAGTTCCTTTCTCTATGATGTGCTAACACTGAGTTTTCATTTATATAAGTTAAGGTACTTAATGTTTATGATTCACTGAGTTTTGTATCTGTGTGTCTAATAGCAAGAATTTGTTCCAATTCATAAATTTTATTTTCTGCACCTGGAATTTGCACCCTTAAAGAGGTCAAAACAGTAACGTGCACAATGATGTACAGCTGAAAGGAATTCAGACTTTTCAGCAAATTGCCATGTATCAGGTGCAGTACAGGGTGTTTGGTCCTTAGAGTCTAATTTCAGACTTTCACTCATATTTCCACTGCGTATTTTGTGCTGTTTAAAGGACAAGGAAATTAAAGGTGGAAAGGGTCCCTATTCACATCGGTCGCATAGTTAATGACTCAAGATGATGAGACTGGTGTCTGAGTCATGATTCCAAAGACGAAGATGACTGCTCCACTAAGTTGTCAGTAAACTCAATTCTAAGTATGTCTCAGAATCAACCCTGATCTACGAGCCTTAAGGAAATGGAAATGAGTGGTTAAAAATGAGATTATTTATTGTATTTTTATTATGATTGGAACAAAAAATTAAAGGCTTGCTGCTTATTTTAAATCAAAAGGGAAAAAGAAACTGCTACTACCCTCACCTAAATGCTGAGACACACACACATTCACACACACACACACACACACACACACACACACATGCACCACATACATGTTCAATAGCAATGTTCATCACCTCTACTAAAAGTTGATATCTTTTGTAAATGTAAAACCATTGCCTTAGTCAGTAAAATGGTATCTGTGGAAACTCAATCCTTGTATAGACAGTGGTTATTAAATGAAACTTCTTTTTTCAGTATTTTATTTATTATTTTTATTATCTGAGTATGAGTGTATTGCATGTGTGTGTGTAACTGCACCCGTGTTGTACAATGTCAGTGGAGGCCAGAAGAGGGCATCGGATCCCCTGGAACTGGAGTTACAGATGATTATTAACCACCATGTGGGTGCTGGAAATCAAACCTGGGTCCTCTGCAAGAGCAACCAGTGCTCTTAACCATCAAGCCATCCCTCCAGCCCTCAGTGAAACTTCTTTTTATTGTTCATGTTCTGTTTTTAAATGCAAATTGTATAAGTTTGGCCATCTTGATGTTTGTGGTCATCACTGCTTTACAGACAAATTACATGTCTTATTCATGTGTTAGCATGAGTCATGAAATGTCTTTCAAATAATATGATTCAATGTAGCATTTCACTTCTCAAGAACTGAGTATTGTCTCCCAACCAAAGAGTTCAAGGTAAGACTTCTTTCCTACTGCCAAAATATATTGCTATTTAAGAGTGCTCTCCCCTCAAAAATTAGCTGTTTAGATGTTTCAAATTTAATTTCCAGAAACTTTCCTAAAATTGAACCCAGAGTTCAAGTCTCAGCACTGAAAGAATAAAATGAAATTTTGGTGTTAAGTTGCTGTTCCCTTTCTAAGGTTCTTACATTGTGTGTACAAAATGAGAAGAACTGCCCTTGCCTGCCTCACAGTTGTGAGTCAGTAAGCAGTGTTATGAAAATACTTCGGAGATTTTAAACTAATAGACATTTATAAAAGTATCGTTGTTGTCTCTGTTTCTTCTCGAGTCATATTCCTGTTTAGAACAAGTAGAGAGAGGCACTGATATACTCAGGGATTTGCTCATTTTCTCAAACTTTATTAAGTAACTATTTGTGCAAATATTCTGAAAATGATTGGGTAGCATTATGCAAAAGAAAAGTTTATGATCCTGCCTTTATGGTCTTTCATTTTTATGTTTTCTACACAATTATTTTACTTATTTATTGTTATTTTTAAACTGCTGTCTAATAAAGTTATAAGCTCTTTTTTGAGCTTTTAAAGGAGTTCCTTGCTAGAGGGGTGATTTCCTGTAAATCCTGCTAATGGCTGGGGCCATCTACTGGTTCACCAGCACATTTCTTTTTTTCCTGGAGCTATCAGATTATAGACAGGTAGCACCACAGATTATATCTAACCAGAGACACATGAAAGTGAAGCACAGCTTTGTGTTCAGAAGAGGTGATAGCCAAGTCTCCCTTCCACTGTGGAATGGCTTGCAAGGGACCCACAAGTTAGAGATTGGCACAGTGCTTGTCTCCTGATGGAAGACAGGAATGTGGAATTCCATTACCAGCTTTATGAATAAGAGATAAATACTGTCTTAAGATAGAATTTTTTTCTTGTTGTTATATGAGAACAAAGCCTGTTGGCATCTACCACATTGTCCAGAGAGAATGGGCTGTACAGCATTACCATGACTCTTAAATACAAAAGTATGGTATCTAAGGAATATGTTTGCAACTTTATTCTGACTTTGAAAGAGTTCCTTCTTGATTCTCACCAAAAGATCTTGGGTTATTATTTCTTTGTTTGGCAGAGAGATTAGTTTAGCCCCCTTAGTAATACTCTTAAGGAAAATTTATGCTAAAATATAAAAAATAAAACAGCATCAGTCACTCATGAATATGCATGAGTGAAATGGGTAACATGAACTAATGAAAAACTATAAAAGACATACCTAAATCCAAAATGGTCACTGTTCATATTGAAAAATAAATGTTATTTTCATGCACATAATTTCACTCATCAATTTTAAATGTCATAAAGCAACAATTCCTGTCAAAGGCCATCTAACAATCATTTCCCCAGTTAAAAGGAGATAGCCTATCGTGGTGCATTGTTCAGTTAACTGTTCATCTCTTACCTTATTTGTCAGAGTGACCCGAAGTAACACCCCCTCCTATGTATTTAGCATTATGCCTTTTACAGTGGAAGTTTCCCTATGTTGTTATTAAGAACCATACTAATTTAAATGCCACCGACATACCCAACGAGTGTCATTTCTACAACAGCTAATTAGTTAAACATAACCTCTTTTCTTCACACATAGGACTGGAGATCAAAAATAATTGTATACAATTACCTGGAACTGAAAGATTTAAACTTATTTCTAAGGAAGGGGGCACAACAAATTATGCCTCATAAACCATTTCACATCAATCATTAATAGCCTCTAAAATAGTCATGGGACATTAAAAGCTACCTCTATAATGCTCGTTCAACTTTTATGAATCAGAGTCACTGCATCAGGACCTAGGTCTGACATGAGATGTCACATCACAATAACACCCACTAAAAAGTGTCTGTCTTAAGTGCACCTAATTTCCTCTTCAGATGGAGTCTAAAAATGCTTCCAAGGCAGCACTTTCCTAGCAAAGACACCATCATGTAAACGTGTTTCCCTGCTTTGCACAAACATTGCTTTGTGTAAGGACTTTTCCCTCTGGGATGGCATAAGTGCACATACTTGTTAATAGCAATCTTGAGCTGCAATTGAAGTGTGTCGATTTTGGAAAATTATCCTTTTGATGGAAAGTGACATTATTATCTATTTTGTTTATTTTGACCATCTGACATAGAATGCTAATAAACAGTTTTACTGAAATATTTTTGGATATTGATTCTAATGAACATACTAGCTTTATCTATCACAGTATTAATATATTGAAGGTATGTTTTCTGGTTAATTGGGCATGGCAGCTCCTGAGCCCATTGTTGATTCCTGTCCTAAATCATGTAGTTCTTTTCCAGGTGTTCACAAAGACAGAAAAGCTCCCCTTTAGCTTCCTTTCCTAATTCTTAAATCTCTGTTTATCTTTCCTTTCTTCTGTGCTGCGTCCTGCTCTGTACGTGTTTCTGCATGGACCATTGTCTAAACTGCCTCACATGTTCCATAGATCAGAAAATGCTGCAGCCCCTAGCTACCTAGTGCCCCTGTCAACTGCTCTTTCTCTTCCCCTTATTCTTGGGAAAGTACTGACACCATTACTTCAACTTTGCATGAGCCCAAATCCTAGTTGAGAATGCCTAGAAGTGAAATAAAAGATGCGTACCCAGAAGTTGCCCCCAGCACAGCGAGGCATGTGCAGGACCCTTCCAGGCACCGTTTCTTTCTCCCTGATGCGGAGTTGTTTACTAGCTTGAATGGACGTTATGTAGAAACAAATTCCTTTATGATTGCAAAGGTAAATGGAGTACAAGGAAACAGGGAAAACTGATAAAATGGCTAAGATTTTTAAAAGTTATACTATTTTTTCTTAAAAATATTTAAGTATATAATTTGTTCAATAAGTTTATATAATATTTATCATTATCACAAATATTGTGTCAGATAAGATCATTTCCCCCCTTCGTTGTTATAGACATAAGGTATTCTGCTGTGTTCATATGTGACATTTGTCATTGGATGGGTTAGTTACAAAATATATACTTTTTCTAGCTTGGTTTCTTGTTGCTGTAATAAACACCGTGACCAAATCAAGTTGGGGAGGAATGAGCGAGTTCATTTTACTTACATCTCCATGTCACAGTCAGAAAGAACACAGGGCAGGAGCTAAGGCCTGGGAGGAAGCTGGAGGCAGGAACTGAACAAAGAGCATGAAGGGGCCATGCAGCTGGCTTGCTTCCCCCTGGCTTGCTCAGTTACTTTTTGCTGTTCTGAAACAGCCCAGGTTGGCATGGCTCAGAGAGGACTTTTCATGGTCCTCCCTATGGCTGCCTACACCTCAGTGAGCACCACCCACTTACCTTCATTCCTTGCTTCTCAGATACACTACTCACAGCCTTGAAATGTGTACTGGTGCCTAGACATTAAGGGTACTTAAAAGATGGTGATTTCAATGTCACTGTATGTGGACCTGAGGGTAGGGACTCTGGGATGAAGTCAAAGTAAACAAGTGATGTCTTAGAAAGTCCTGGTGGCATAATTCCAGGACAATCATTTGTTGACATTATATGATATATATGTGCTGTGTTTAATAGCTGTGCAACTTATCCATTTTACTCTCTTATGTTCTACCAAGTAAAATAAATAGCATTTAATTCTTATAGCTACATAGTTATACAATTGCTCTAAACAGGGATGGTTCAGGTTCAGACTCAGCTCATGCAACATTCTCCTGAAGTTTTTTGATTTTCTTCAAGGTGTCTCCTGCAAGAAAAGACTTAGAAAAAGATTTCCAATTATAAAAGATATGATCAAGTTTTCTTTTGATTGTCCTTTCAAATGAATTATTTTCTCATATAAAAATGCACTGCAAGTTTTGAAGTGTTGATATTGGTAATTAATATTCTGATAAAATTAATTACTGTTAAAAGCTTCTTAAATATTTCCTTTTTCTGAATAAAAACAATCCATGGTTATTTTGGTATGTTACCAACATGTGAATAGTTATACATACTATGGATTCGCAAAATAAAATCACAAATACTGTATTCAGGAAGCATACCAATCTTCAAACTTAAGGAGATAGCATGCTCTCATCTAGGGATTTAGGCATGCCTTACTTTATTACTAAATCTACCATTTTAACATTTCTTGTTTGAATCCTTACCTGATAGTCACATATTAAAGGTTTATATAAGATAGCAGATTTTGCTCTAGGTGGGAGACACATGCCTTTAATCCCAGTACTAATGAGAAGGAGGTCAGCCTGGAATGGTATACGTAGCACGTTCCAGGCCACCTGGTGCTACATAGTAAGATCCTGTCTCAAAACAAACAAACAAAAAAGCACTGATACCAGATTTGTCATTGCCTGTCTTGTTGGTGACTTCATTCTGCATTTTAATGCCCAAAAGTGGCTCAGCAACATCATTTCTAGTAGTAATTAAATTAATGTGCACCTCCAACACAAGTACAAAAATGACTTGGCACCAAACAACTGAGGATTTGGCGGGAACACATACTACCTCAGCACTCCTCACTGTCATTCTATAAAGAAAATTGCTAAACATGACATCATTATTCTAGAACCCTAAAATCAGGCAGGACAGACGTCAGTGAACTTGTACCCTTCACGTCCCTGACAGTATCATTACATCTTAGAAAAGAAAGTCCTTTCCCTTCCGGTGTGTCAATATCAGATATCGAGGTGAAAAATTCTGCTCTGATGACGGAAGATTCACATGCTCTAGTGGCTGAGCATGTGCCCCTTGAGAACTAAACTACATAATTCACCATTTTTTATTGCATCATGCTTATGTTCCAGTTGATTCTTGTCAAGAAGGATTGCCTATTTTTCTTATAATTTCTCGGCATTGTGATCTCTATTTTCTCATCTTCACTTGCATATTTAATAGTATAATTTTTGGGTATCTAATTTCTGCTGTCAGTTTTGGGATCTTTGTTTTCTAAACATAGTGGGATCATAATATACATTTTACTACCTCCAAACATATTAAGCAAGGTTGGACATGGTGGTGCATGATCTACATGACCAGTTCTAGGCCATCTGGGGTGACAAGAATCA